>NW_026738366.1:0-19045 GCF_949786415.1 Peromyscus eremicus
AACTAAAACCCAGACATTCTCACAAATTGTTTTACCCCCTCTCTCTTAAGCTTTCCTTTATTTAATGGGAGAAGTACCATGCTTCCCACTAATGTTTTATCTTTACTTAATAACCCATGAGGAAAAGAAGTCCTCCAAACTGTTCTCATTTGGTTGCAAATTAATTTCAAACTTCATTACAATTCATTCATTACATTCATTGTTCCAAGTCTCAAAGAAAATCAATTTCCTGACATTGTCTTAGAAGAACAAGAAATGGCAATAAAGTATAACCCTAAGTGACAGTGCCACAAAACCTTTGGAAATCACAGCCTAAACCAGAGATCAGCAATCTGATCCTGGAACTAGGTCCAGTCCACCGCCTGTTTTTTTGTTTGGGAAATAAAGTTTTAATGGCAACCAATAAGCCTATTCTCTTAGGTATCATCCAGAACACCTTTTTGCATTCTAATGACAGGTGACCAGTTAAGGAAGTGACTATCTAGGCTTTCAAAGCCTGAGATATTTACTACCTGATCCTTTGCAGAAATAATTTGCTAAGCCACACTCTAAAATGTCATGGATATTTCAAGAAAACACTTAAGTTTAATGCTGGCAAAGCAGCTGCCATTTTTAAGACACTTAATCACAAGACAATATGCATTCAAAATGCAACATTACAGCTAAATGTGAGAAATGTGATTTTCCTTTCAAATTTATTGACACAAAGCCCAAAATATCTTTGAGGTAGAAATTAAAAGTTAGTTCAAATGGGTGACAACACCACCAAAGCCAGTGACTCCTCTTTGGGAATGTTCATGTCTCTGTCCTGGATGAGCATACCTCCCCTATAGTATCAGTCTGAGAGCCAGCATCACAAAACTGCTGAGGGACACCAGAGTCACCAAGTGCGCCTGTGCTGTGAGAGAAATCTTGTAGAGTTTCCATAATGGAGCAGCTATTCTTGAAGCTGTCAGTAAGCTTGGCCAGGCTCTGGAAAAGAGTAAGACAAGTTCTCTGAGTGGAGACAGCGTAGTTTCCTTCCTTTAGAAGCAACTGTTTCTTTCTGGTTCAAGGAGGTCTACAGCCTAAGACTGGAGTGATGTCTCATCTCCATTATCATTAGATTTTTTTTTTTAACAAAAGCATCTTTTTCAATGCACATACTTTAGAGAAAACTGTTAGTCATTTAAGTAAAGAGAAACTGAATCCTTCTGGTAGTACACACATAAAATAGAGAATAATTATGGTGCCATTGTTCTTGCTTTTTTAAGCTTTTGTGTTTCTTGATTAAAACAAACAAACCAAAAAAAGCATTGCTATCCCAAATGTCCAAATAGTTACTGGGTCTGACAAACATGCATGCCACCTCAAATTTTTTAGAGGTAAACCAGAGATAAAGCATCTCCCAAACCACACTTTTATAACCTGATTTTTTCATCCATTGTGCTAAATGGAAAAAAGTAATCTGTGGATGTTAACATGCTAAAAATTACAGTAAGTATAAATTCTGGCACATGAAACTTGTTTGTGTGGACATTCGAGAGAAATAAGATTGTTTACTATTTCTTTAGGCTTTCGTACTTATTCACTTTTGGCATTGCTGAAGACACCAGAATCAGAATATACAAGTGCAACAGAACTCAGGCAGTTGGCTCAGAACTGAAACGAAGGTGTTTTGGAAGGGGCCAGTCATCCTGAGTTTATTTAAGATGGAAGGGATCAGGTAGAATTAATACACTTACTTAAACATGGTGTGCATGTGCTCAAAATACACATATATAGTACTCATAAATTATGTATATAATAATATAAAAATGTAATAAATAAGTGACAGATAGGTCGGCAGGCAGAGTTTTCAAGAGGCAGCCTTGGTTTTACCTGCATCAGGTCCCGCCGCTCCTTCTCCCCTGTACAAATGGCTTTCTTAATAGTACGGAGTTCACTCATTATAGCCTGAGCCTCATCCAGTTTGTAGCTGGTGTGAGAACTTGACATCTTCCGGTCAATCCTGTTTACAAATAAGAAATTAGAGTCATTCCACAGGAGATTATAACATCCTTTTAAACAATAAATATTCAAACATTCCAATATTTAAAACAATATATATTCAAAAGTATCATGGAAAGGTGGAAAACAGTTAAAAGCAGAGTATGGGCACAAAACAGCAAAGACTCCATGAAACCTTCCATCCTTGTGGCAAATATGAAGACCTGAGACCTGGTTGATGGATATCTGCCTTTGCTTCAGGAGCATCCTGTGTAGGAGAGGAGGCCCATATCCTCTACTAAGCAGCATACTTGAATAATACATGAGATTATATATTCCCTCTCGGGGCGAATAACCAAAGTTTTCATTTATTCTCAGCATTATTAAGGTCAGTGGTCAAATATGTTTATTAAATAAACTTATGGGTGAGATTTGTATGCCAGGAGAGTATATGGAAAACAGCAAGAAGAAGTATGGTCCAATAATATACTTAACAAAAATTGGAACCTCATTTTGTGGTATTGGGGATTGAACCCAGGACCTTGTCCAGACTAGGCAGCATTCTACTATTGCACTATATCCTCAGCCCTCAAACTGGAAATGTATGCCTTCTCTATTCATTCATTTCATTCTAGTTATTACTTACCATTCTAGTTATCACTTATCTCTATCACTTATTCTATCTACCTCCTTGATACTTTGCTGCAGTCCAATATCCATCCATCAAAACTTCCTTCCGCCGGGCGGTGGTGGCGCACGCCTTTAATCCCAGCACTCGGGAGGCAGAGCCAGGCGGATCTCTGTGAGTTCGAGGCCAGCCTGGGCTACCAAGTGAGTCCCAGGAAAGGCGCAAAGCTACACAGAGAAACCCTGTCTCGAAAAACCAAAAAAAAAAAACAAAAAAACAAAAAAACAAAAAACTTCCTTCCTTCCCCTTCCTCCTTCTCTCTCTCTCTCCCCCCCCCCCACCTCTCTCCTGCTTCTGCCTGTTCATCCACTCAGTCAACCTATGCACATATAAGCCTGGCTGGTGGTAGTAGGTATAGAACACAAAACAACCAGACTTGGCTTCATCTTCCAATAGCAGGCAGTCTTGGGAGCATGTCCTCTGTCATGTCTCCCATTCCTAAGTCTCAAGCCTGGGAAGCCTACAAGGCTAAGGAAATGGAGAAATTGGTCCAGATGTAGAATGAATTCCTTCCCTGGAAAGCAGCTACCTTACTCAACAGGTTCCAGACCTACCATTACACAGATTCTGAACCTAATAACTTCCCTCACAGGTTATCCTGAAGATCTGGATCATCATTGTGAGCCCAAACTGCCTGGTTTTCCACTACACAAACCTAGTATTCTGTGAGTAGGATAGAATTCCAGCTCCACCACTCATTAGCTGTGGGACCCTAGACAAATCATCCATATCTTTTGATCTACTTCATTGTGTCTCAAATGGGAATACTAACAACACTACTCCCACAGGACAGGCTTAAGATTTAAGGAGAATATGTAAGGAAAGGACTCACCTGGCAGAAGTCCTAGAATATAATGTTTGTAATAATGATGATTATCAGGATAATAAAACTTCTTACTCATTGGAGAAAAGGTATTAAGTTGACAACTTTACTATTTCATTATTATTAATAAATTCCTTGTCATATGTGTAAAAACACAAAGCAAAGCTCAGCACCAGAGTTGACCTGACCTACTGGCATCCTTGGAAGAGAAGGGCAAATACAGAAGCAAGAAATTGAGTTGGAACAGGGCAATAGAACCAGTGAGTATTTCTATGATAGCCATCAACTACTATGGACATTTATGAAGATGGAGACTAAGTCTTTTCCCTAAGAGAACAGATACAAATAAACCACAGGATACCACATATTGCACGACAACAATTCCAAACCAATCACAGCCTGACTCCACAGGCACTTCCATAATGGTCAGGTACACCCTATAAGTTTCTTAAATGTACATTTCTATAAAGCAAAATTCTTTAGTTATATATTATTTCAATTAGTTGCATGTATTTTTTAACTAAAGTGTTCTATGCTAAAAGTTAAATTACATGAGCATGAACAGAAGTTTGGCCTGTAGGTATTGTTTTTTGTTCTCAAAAGATCCCTACTCTGGATCCTTCATAACACCTTATCCAAATGATTGAGGCAATTACTTTTAACTCCATAGCACCTTAATGGTTGTCATGAACTTTAGTAATAAAACATGAAAAGGCCAGGCAGTGGTGGTGCACGCCTTTAATCCCAGCACTCGGGAGGCAGAGCCAGGTGGATCTTTGTGAGTTCGAGGCCAGCCTGGTCTACAGAGCGAGTTCCAGGACATCCAGGACTGTTTCACAGAGAAACTCTGTCTCAAAAATAAATAAATAAATTAATTAATTAAAATAAATAAATAAATAAATAAATAAATAAATAAATAAATAAATAGTTCTGTTGAATATGGTATGCAGGCCGGTAGTCAGGCAGTGGATGCAGGAGGATCATAACTTTGAGGCCAGACTAAGCTACACAGGAAGACCCTGTCTTAAAACAAAACAAAATGTATGTATGTGAGTGCCTGTGCGTCTGTGTACATGCATGTGTATTTCCCAGCATAGTATCAACTAGCTATTTGGTGAATGCTTAAAAAAAAAAAATGAAAGTCAATAGCAAAAGTGGCAGCATCCAGCATATAAACCGCTTGTATATTTTTAAAATTCTTTTGTCCTCAAAAGCAGACCCCCTTCTGCCAAAATGGCTGGTTTTCTCACTCACTACAAATATGCTGACCTGTAAGTTGAGTGTGATAGTCACAATATTTTCTACTCTATACTTATATTACTGATCATAGTTTCACAACAAAAATCAACGTCATGGACTGAAGTTTTGCACAGAGGATGTTGCTAAACTAAATGATGTGATGAAAAGGGTGACTGGAAACAGATTAGAAAATCACCAGAACAAATATCAACTCCTGGTTCCCTGCTGTTCCTGAATGCCTACAGGTAGGACTGAGAATTTTGTTTACCCAACAACTAGCTCCCACAAGGTTAGAGGAGCCTCTTCTTACACTAATTATCATTCACTGACAATATAGTAATTAGTATTAAAATGAAGTCCATGGCCTCTGTACATGTAAAGACCCAGGAGTTGACAGTAGAAAGAATTGTCTGATAGAGAATGCTTTTGGTATGAAATTACTGAAGGACAAAGCAATACCTTCAAATAATGATGAGATTATTTTTTAGCCCATGTCCAGTTCAAGACCACAGGCTGGCAGTTAAGTCCAGCTGTTCACCTAGAGCTGGAGTGGCTAGCATCGATAAAAATGTGTGAAGACATGAGTTCAATCACCAACACCAGAAAAAAAATTCCCTTGAGAGCTATTCATCTCAGCATTAAGACCCACAATGCAGGAAAACACAAAGCAGGGGCATCCCATGTATGTTTCCACTTTATGTACTCTAGAAAGAGCCGCAAGTCTCTAACACAAAGGAAAATTCAAGGGTCATACATTTTAAACCACTAACTGCCAAGAAAGTCACGAAATGTTTTTTGTAGGCCTTATTTAAATAATATGTTCTGTACTAATCTTCTGATGAAAGGCTTTACCATATATTGTTGTTACTGTCATAAACCAAAACCTCTGTAGGCTGATGAGATCTATAGAAAAGAGGAAGGTCATCTTTAAACAAAATCCTAAAAGCCAGGGATGTCCAATTGCTCTCTAACCATCAACGGCCACTGTCTCTGCTCCTAGGCCTTCCTGCTGTTCCAGAATGAAAAATAGAGCAAGGCCTGCAACCAACCCTCATAGAGAAAAGGGAAACTTGACTATATTAAATGTAATTTTCCACGTGCCTGGGAATGGGAAAGTATCCATAGCTGTATAGGTATGATTCACAGTGAAGGCTGCAGTCCCACACCTGCTCCTCTATCAGACCTGAATGTGGTGGCTGCATTGCAGCTTTCAGCAGTTGCAGCACCAAAGCCTAGCCACTGTTAAAACCTAGTAGTGGAGCCAGCAGTCTGTTGTGGCACCAGATTGTACAACAGGAATAGCAGCCATATCAAGGAAAAGAGACCCAACTTTATCAGCAGCATGAGCACGTTAGTCCAGCAGTGGGCACTGCAGAGGCCTTCAGAGAACAAAAATGGACTTCAAGGCCTGGACCTGGGCTCTGGCTACACTTCTACCTTAGTAGCTATGAGACAGTGAAACGGAAAAAAGATTATGGGCTAGCAAGATGGCTCAGAGTGTAATTGCACTCACCATACAAGTCTGATGATCTGAGTTTGGACCAAAGAACCTACACAAAAAAGCCAAATGTAGTAGTAGTGCAAGGTGGAGACAGGAAAACTGGCTGGAAGCTTATGGGTCAGATGACCTTGATATGCAACACCTCAGAAATAAGAAACCCTGTCTCAACAATGTAGAAGGCAAGAATCAACTCTCTGAAGTTGATCTCTGACCTCCACAACATGTGCAATGCTACATTCACACATCACACGTGTCTCTCTCTCTCTCTCTCTCTCTCTCTCTCACACACACACACACACACACACACACACACACACACACACACACATACACACACACACAGACAGAGAGATAGAGAGAGAGAGAATGAATATAATATGCCAGAGTAGCTGGATAGACCTTGTTTTAGGGATACCCTGTAACAGAAATCCCCAGGAATAGAGCAAGGAACCCATGAAGAGATGTTTATCATCAAACTCATATCATATTGCCCTAAGATTTCCATTTTTGGTGATTAATTGAGGATGCTGGTAGAATTTACTAGCAAAAGAAGGAAAAAGCCTAACACACCTTAAACTCTCATCTTTGAGAAAAGAGCTGCCAGTCCTCTAGAGTCATTCCATGTTAATACCACAGATTAAAACACAAAAGAATAAATAGTTTTGTTACAGTCACCAGGTTTTAAATGAAAAGTTCTAGAAAGGGTCTTGAATGCACATCAGAAAGCTTTTGGCAGCTTGCTATCAACAGTGGGTCTTGTGTGCAATGCTAGGTCTGTCCTATCACTGGGAACAATGTTACTTTTGTTTCCACCCCATTTCTGTGTGTCTTACTACTACTATATGAGTGGTACTGCCAGAAGGGGGTTGCACAGGCTGTACCTTATATGCAGGTTAGTGGGGTGCTGTTAATGGAATCCTACTCTATCCATGCAGTATCCCTACTCTAGCTGTACACAATTCCATTCTTTTCTGGACCAATAAATCCTCAGACAGAAAGTGCTGACTCTCTTATCTAGTAATGCCTCAGTGTGATATCAAATACTTAGAAGTATGTAGTCACTCTTATTTAAGGAGACAAATAGGTATAAATCTATCCATCCTACCTCAACTGGGAAGTTTCTTAATCAACAGTAAGGCTGAGAAGCTCACAGAGTGGAAGAAATGGACCTAGTAGAAATTGGTTATTGGACCACTTAGTGGACACTCCTTTTGGTAATGTGAATAGCAGACATAAGTAAAAGGACTTCTGAAAATCCAGGGCTCAAATGAAATATAATCCAAAATGTAGAGGAGAAGGAAATACTTGAGCAGTTAATAAGAAGGCAAGCAGGGCAATTAACAGTTCTCCTTAAGACCCTGGCAGCTCAGAGGGTCCCAGTATTTAAGAATGAAGTAAATGACATGACAGCTAGCAGAGACCATATCTGTCACTCCCTCAGAACTCAGACTAAGGTCCATTTATTATGTTGAGCTGTTCCTGTTCCAGAAATTGTCTGAATCCTCTTGATGGTGTAGGAACCAAGGCAAAGTGTCACACTTGAATCATGAAAGTAGCCAATAAGATAAAAATCATGATAATAATGCAGTATCCATGGTTTTAAACAAAATGAATCCACTTTAGGGTCAGTGTGCAATTGAGAGTTTGCCTATTTCAATAGGATGGTTCATCAAGGATCTAAGTAAGATGTCACTTGCCCCAGAGACCCACAGAAAAGAAGGATGAATTTAGGTATTAAGTACTAGTTCTAAAAGCAGGTGTCCCAGGTAGGCCGAGAGCTAGCAGGGTGGTCAAAGGGGCTAGCACAGAAGACTAGAAATGAAACTAGGGTGAAATGAAGTTGGTCTAGTAGGCTAACTCATCAAACATCTACTTTGTATTCTAGGAGAGAGAAGGCCACATGAGAGTCATAAGGTGAGGAGACATTTAAAAAGAATTTCTGTGGTTACTCACAAGAATCATGAATCACAGTGGCTCAGCTTAGAGTGATCAGAGTAGAATCTGTGAGAGGGATTGGGTGCCAAGTATGGAAATACCATACCATAAACAACAGATGTGGTAACAAGGGGGTCAGGGCAGCATTCTGGTCATCATACCAGTGTCAGAGACATTACAGTGTTAGGCAGATAAATGGGAGAAACTTGGGGTAAAGCCATGTTAGGTGGGCTTCCCAGTCAGGACAGCTCAGAATTAGCACAAGGTTCACTTCAGATCTCCAAACAGGGGACTACCAAGGGGATTCTCTCATACCTGTGAGCATGCCCACCACATTCTTGTGTTTTGTTCACTCCAGAAATATTCTTTAGTTTCTGCATCCTTCTATTTGCCTCCGGAAACTAGCAATGAGTCACATTAAGGTAATTTTCAAGTTAGGTTTCAAAAGTTTGTGGACAACAGAGTCCAGTAATCTTTCACTGAAGTAGCTCACTTAAGACTTTTTTCAAGATAAATGATGTTTCTATTTTCTGAAGACTTTTACAGAGATCCATGAGAGAAATGCAAGTGAATAATACACTTAGATCCTCTCATTCACCAATGAGAGAGGCAAAAATGCCATAGCTTGTCAACACATTCTGTTGGTAAAGCCATGGAAATCAGAAACGTTCATGTCCAGTGGTAGGAAGAGAAAATGATGTAGCTGCTATAGGAAAATTTGGCAATGTCCAATATATGACAAATACAGTCATCCTGTGACCAATGAAACTAACTTTCAGGTACTTATCCTAAAAGTATCTTTTAGGAGACAGAAAGCTTATGAGAAATATTATGCATGGCTATAGCAAGCCACCAAAGCCAAAACTCACTGAAAATCTGGAAAGTTAAGAACTGAAATCTAAAATCAGGGAAACTATACAGGACACACAAATTCTTTTCCTGAGCAAATCAGTTCCTGGGAAAACAAAAGGAGAAGAATCATAGATGAAGAGATTTAACAGATATACCCAAAAAATGCACTGTGTGGGTCTCATTAGAATTTGGAGCCAAATAGAATGGGGAAACAGGAAAGCTCTTTGCTGATGGGTGCCTAGTAAGTGGGATACTAGAACTCAGATTATGTTCACAAAGGGGTATACAGCTTTAAGAAAAGGATTTATTGATTAAATGTGATTTGGGGATTTATTCCAATAAGAATTTAGGGAATGAGACAGGGCTACATATTTGCCAAGACTAGTCACTGTGGGGTTAAAATAGGGAGAGGGCTATAAGAGGCTTGTTACATTCTCTCTCTATCATTGAAAGCTTACATCTCTCTCTCTCTCTCTCTCTCTCTCTCTCTCTATATATATATATATATATATATATATATATATATATATGTATACACACATACACACATATAATATATATATATATATATATATATGTGCACACATACATAAAACTTCATCATTAATCCAGAGAATATATCCAAGGCCAGTTCCCCTCCACAAATATTTACAACATATATAGATTTTTAAAAAAAAATACAAAAGGTTCTTTTTTACTCCCTTGGACTCAAGCATAATGATGGATTTCCTTGCTAGCCAGGAAATTCACCAAGATAAACAAGTCAAGTTTAAAATGTTATAAGCGGCCAAACTCCTGTTGAGGTGCTCTGAAGTTTCTGGGAAGCAAGAACAGCAGACAATTTCTGGAGGAAAATCTAAGGCTGCTGCCTTGAACCGTGTTAGTGTTAAAAACAAAACTAAACAAAAATCATAAGCATCATGTTTATGTATAATAGCTCACTTGTTATCTGGACTTAGAGTCTTGATTTCACGGTGAGAGTGAGATGATCATTTTTTTTCTCAAAATTTCTCTATGAACAATATAAATATTCACAACTAATTTGATCCAAACATAAGTGCCCAATCTTCAATAGCAGAAAATTAATTAGGATGTAAAAATCTCATAGTCAGTGGTACTCAGGGCAAGGTACCAGCTTGTTTTTCACTTGCAAAGAATTTTAAGAGTGATGTAAGTGTCTATGTTTTCTCTTTTTCCTGAGGCTGTATCACAGATGCAGTAAACACAGTGATAATGCAGTTTCCAACAGAGCAGTAACATGCTATTCAAGTAGGGTTCTCCCTGGGGAGCTCCTTCCTGAAAGGTGTTTGAAACCTGGCCCACTGGTAGGACACAGAAATGAAGGGAAGCCCCTCAGGACCAAGGCTAGGTCCAGAATCTCCCCCCATCTACTTTTTGACAGGTAAGGGTGGGTATTCCCATGAGCTCTGTCATGCAAGAGGAGCCTTCCCTTGCAAAGAGGCAAGTTTACAATAACTGCCCCCAATCATGGAGTCTTGCTAAGTCAAGCAGAAACTAACTAAAAACACCATACCTCTCTCTTCTAGGATCCCAATTCATATTCCATGTCAGCTCTAGGCATGAAGTTAAGCCTCTCCCTGTGCTAGTTCATACTACACAGCAGGAGAAACAGAGGCTACCTCCTATCTTCGAGCCTCTTGCAACAGATGGACTACTTCCTAGCAAGGTCAAAGGGAAGTCCATTTTCCAGTTCCCAGAATATTTTATGTTCTAGATTATTCAGTCTCAACCGGATATTACAAACTTTGTATTCAAACTGGGAAACGGGCTATCCACAATGGGTCAGGAGAAGCACTGGGCACCAAGCTCATTAATCCCCTGCAAAAGCCACAGCCTTCAAGGAAAAGTGCAGAAATTGGCTCCCCTGTGAGCTTTGGGACTGCTGGACACCCTCAGATTCTTTCTGAATCCTAGTCACCTTCTTCAGAACATTTGCAAGTAAAAAAATGAAATGGACTGCAGCTTCCAACATATAAAGAGCCCACCATTAAAATGTTAGATTATCCCGTACCATAGAGTAAAGCTATTAGTAGCAAAGGGCACTGAAAGCAGGAAATCAACACCTTATTCAACTACATAGTCCAGGCAACTTTTGATAACCTATCAAGTCCAATTATTAATTTGCTTTTATTCTTTATTCATCCCTTTTAACAGAATAATCACAACATACAGGGAAGCATCCTAGAAAGGGTTGGGAGACCTAGAGGCTCTCTGGATGATTGGGGAAGGGGTGGGAAGATAAAGAGCCTGCACCAATACACTGGGAAGCACTGCATCAAGTAGACCAAATGAGCAACAAAGCCAGTAACCAGGAAGCACACAGTGACAATGCAGCTTCCTACAGAGCAGCATTGGAGAAGAGGCTTGATTTGCTTAAGACAAAACTTTTAAAAAGCAGAACAAAAACAGCTGTGCTAACTGGCTAGTGCTAGTTAAAAGAATCTCAGATTGCAGAATCAAAACCCAGGCAGACCACACAAACAGACTGCTCAATGCTAGTAAAGAACAAAGAGGGATAATGACTTTAAAAGAGCTCAGATGGCATTATGCTGATGGGTTTATCAAAATCCACCTGCAGGGGGCATGCCTGTGTTTCTGAATAAACTGTCATGTTTTTAACATTCCTGGGAGTCAGGGCCAGAGAAGCCAAGTTCCCCCAGGCAAAATGCAACAAATCCTTTGTTTTGTGTCTTCCCTGGTACCCAGATGACCTTAACATAAGGTACACATAAAGCAACCCTGAACCAACCCAATCCGACTGACTACAAAAGTCAGTCTCTGGCTGGATAAGTGGTTCACAAATTCAAGTACTTGCTGAATAAGCAGCAAACATGAAGACCAGAATTTGGATCACCAGAACTCATATAATTGTCAGGTAGGTGTGACAGCCTGCTTATAACTCCAGCACTCAGAAGGTGGAGACAGGAGTTCTGGGTTACATTGAGAAACCCAATCTTAATGAATAAAGTGGAAAGTGATGAAGACTCCCAAATGTCAGTCTCAGGCCTCCAAATGCATGACATACAGGTCCACACTCAAACAAGCATATACAAACACACCACAAACACATACACATGAAAAAAGAAAAATAGTCAATCTCAATTTAATGTTCAAAAATAGAGTCTGATATGACCAGATCATACACAAGGCTAAGGTAATTACACTCGTCAAACACACTTATCTATTAACTCTCCATAAAGATCAGCACTGCCCTCATATTTGTTACAGTGTTACTAAATGTGAATCCAGGATACAAAACATGCTATGTTGTTCATCTTTACACACTACAGTAACCATGCAGATGGACCCCCTACCTTTGTCAAAGATTAACTTGATACTAGGCAGGTAACTTTGCACTCTGGGCAACTGAATTTGATCAGTGCTGTTAATCAACTGTATATTTATACCCCTTCCCCACTCTTCTGTTGAAGCCTTATGCTCTAATGTGAAGGTACTTGGATGGGGCTGGGGGTTAGACAAGGTCATGAGTGTACCCACAAATGTCCTTGAAAGAAAAGGAAGAGAGACTAAAACTTATACAACCTCTCTCAGCCATGTAAGAATACAGTCAGTGTAAAGGTAACTATCTACAAGTCTGGAACTGGGTCATTTCTAGGAATAGACTCAGACTTCCAGACTTCATGCAGAATTATGAAATGAAAGACTGTTCTTCAAGCCACCCACCTGATGGTATTTTGTTGTAGCGGGCAGAATGGCTAAGACAATCATGTAAAGAGGAGAAACACAGGTACAGAAAGTATGAAGCACATGCCAAGTTTAGCCAGTGGAACCAGGCTCTGAAAGGTCTCTCAGGCAATAAGTCTACACTATTTCCTTTAAAAAAACTAATTCTTTCAGGCCAACACCATCACCATCTATAAACTGACTCTTGTTCACTTAATATGCTGACTTAATACAGCTTACTAACTATAAGAAATTCCTCCTCAAACTGTTTATAGGAATACAGTTCTAACTGCAAGGGCAAAAAAAGGAGGAAGTCCAGCAGTACTATTTGTGATGATGGGAATCTACAGCTTATGATGGCCAATATGTAGTCACTAGTCTTGTGCTTCTCAACTGTAGGCATTTGACAATGTCTGGACACATTACAAGTTATTACAATAGAAGTTAGATGGATGCTACTGACAGCTAGAGGTTAGAGGTCAAAGATGCTGCACAACTTCTCTGTTATGCAGGATGCTCTACGCCAAGACTCATCTAGCTCAAAATATTGCTATTGTCATGGTAGAGAAAATATGTATTACTCACGTGTGACCACTGAGAACTTCAAACCTGACTAATGAGACTGGAAAACTGTAATTTTATTTTAATTGATTTTAGAATTAAAAAATTTAAGAGAAACTAATAAAATCTTGAATTTAAAGGTAAATAGTTACGTGTGTCTTAAGTAGTACAGCTACCAAAAAGCATGCATAAATATAAAAAGAAGGGTTTTGTTTCCCAAGTATTTCCATTTGAAGGAATACGGTATCTTCAAGGAAAAGAAAGATTCTGATATTTGAGATCAGAAAATAATGAGCATAAATAAAAGCAAAAAAGTTAAATTCTTGAGGCATTTGAACATGACATGTCCAGGTACCAAATGTATCAGAAAAAAAGGAAATCACAAGAAAACGCTCCCATATACACATGCAAGTAACTCACTCTTGTAGGGTCTCCACACCCTTTTCTTTATACTGTAGCTCCTGCTTCATCTGGGTCAGCTCTCGCTTTAATCTGGAAAGCTAAAAACAAATTTTCTTTTAAATCCAAGCAGTGATAAATTATTTCTACAATAGTCATCCAAGTTATCCCTTAGCTTTCAACTGCATGGATCATCCAGTCTTCACTACACGAAGAAAACTGCCTTGCTTAGACTAAAAGGTCCCCAATCCTGTGGAGTGTTGTGAAAAACTGTCTTTTGGATATAGCACGGTATTGCAATTGTGAACTCAGAGCAACTGTGGTTACCTGCTACAAGACTTACACAAAATCAAGCCAGCCAAAATTCTAGCATAGATGTTGAAGAGGCTCCCTTTCTGAGGAGTTCTTAGCAGTTAATAGGTGACGGGAAAGGAAAAAAATCATCTCCTTTTCAGAATGTGGCCACTGGTAGAATTCCCATCCTCCAGTAGATACTATCATACCCACACACATATGGTCAAACACTAATTGGACTTAGGTTATCAAAAAAAGGAAAAGACACTAAGTTGGGAAAGGGATGTGTTGGGGGAATATGGAGGGAGCTGGAGGGAGGAAATGGGTAGTAGATATGATCATATTTCATTGTATACATGTATAAAATTCTCCAACGAATAATTTTTTTAAAGCCCCCAATCCTAACAGGTCCTATGCAAGTGGGGAACAGTACTTGTTTTTTGAGGATAACAATGTACATATCACATAGCAAATGTAAAATTTTGTCATCTTCATTTGTACTTACTCTTCATAGATGTTACCAAGGACATTTACAGCCTCTGACTACCTGAACCTCAATTCCCTGATATGATTCCTTAAACAGATTCTGGAACCTAATCCATGTCTCTACCAAACCACAGGAGAATGGGCTTACAGACTTGCAAGTTTAAAAAGCTCCCCAGGTGGTGTTCTTTGCTGTGCTTAAACTTGAGAACTAAAAATACACAGCCTAGTTTATGGAATGGCACATCAATAAAAGAGGAGGCCTCATTACTAAGATGTTCCCTGAGCTTTGTCACAAAACAATACATGGATCCTCTTTCGGACAACCAGGTGGATAAGGGCCTAAAGGGATGAGACAAGGTGTCACTTAATGAATGTAGGTGTCACCAAGGAAGGATCAGAATCCGGATGAAGAACTGCTATAGGAGCTGGGACTCTTTGGGACTAGCAACCCAAGAAGAACAACAGCTACCAAGGGTCAAAAGTGGTATCCTATTGGCACAGAGAAGCAACCCAGCAACACTGGGCCTTGACACCTTGCCATCTTCCCAAATGGTTGAACGGTCTATCCTATAAAACATGGAACAGATGCTGGCTACTTTTTTTTCTGATGAGCAACAGCTTTAAAATAAAGTATTTTTTTTCCTGCTATTGCAAAACAAGTGAAAAATAAAGCAAAATGCAATATAATTTGGGAAATAAAAATCTTACCAATATCTTGGTGTTAGACATACTGATGATCACACAATGAATCATGATAAGTATTGCTACATAAAAATATATACAGTGCTTCCAGCTGTGAAAACCATGGTTTGACTTACCCTATCCCGGCGACTTGCTATTTCTGCTTTAATCTGGTGTGGATCATACTTTGTATTGGTTGAATATCCAGAGAAGGCTAAGGAAAAAGAAAATGTTTTATTTTATAACAGAATCTTTACAATAAATGGACAAAAGGAACTTCTGATTTATCATGTTAAATTCTCAGTCTGGAATTTACACATGGGCACTGGCTCCCAAATAATTAACATTTCACAACCTCAAATCTTGATGTTTGATTTTTGCATTAGGATTTACTACATGATCACATAAGAAAACATAAGCTACAGGGAAACAAACTATTTACTTCTACTAGAACTCTATTAGGGATAAAGCCCACACAGACATAAGGGAGAAAAGATTATGGTATGGAAAATTGTTCTTAGTTACTTTCTTTTCCATATAAACACACAGAAGTGACTAAAGGATAGAATCATAGAGATAACTATTGTTATTCTCCATGGGTGCATGTCAAAGGATTTTATCTTTATTGTCTTTGCATCTATAGTTTCCAGATGGATAATTGTTGCCATGGGAAGGAAAAAACACTGAAAACGTATAAAATAAAAAGGCAGCTAGTTCTCCAGTTCTGTCAAAATCTAGTTACTGTCAGTCTCATCAGACTGAAGGCAGTGTGCTCCCAAGTTACTTGTTCCCTAGAAACTGAAGTAAGATACTCATACTTTGATTCTCTTTGAGTCTGTTTGGATGTCTGGCTAAAATAAACGTATAGTTTCTTAAACAGTGTCATGCATGTGATTTAATGCTTTTTAAAGACACAGTGTCATTCGTATGACTAGTCATTATCTGGGGTGAATAAATCCCACAGATCTGCTTCTGTCCACACAAAGCTGCAAACCCTTTCTAGCATTCAAGTGGCTGAGACAGCCAGTACCTGTCCCTGTGCCCCTCATTTCTCTACACCGTTTTTATCCTTCTATTACTATCACTTTTGTTTACATGGCTGAAGGCTTGGTGGTTTGTACTATGGCAACTTGATTTCTATTCTCTTCCTTAGTTCCATGGTCTTCATCTGTGAGCCAACCTACTCAAGTATCATCAGCTTCCTGGTGTTGTCCCTTTCATTCACTCCTGTGATTTCAGTACCTATGACTGACCCTCTCATAGTTTAACTTACATGCTCACAACTAGAATTTAATTCAAGATCCTTTCCTCACTTTATACTGGAAAGGACAGCTTAAAACTATCAAGTAGCTTACACAGCAAGATTATTTAAAACTTCAATTAGAACCACATCCAAAGTTAATTTGGGCAGTTCAGAGCTCCTATTTTAAAAACAGCTCTATGGAAAATCTACTATTTAAGCCTCATTTAGTCAGAAGTTCAAACAACTGAATCTACTGGAAATAAATATCTGAAATGTCTGCCAGCTTTATCTCAAATTGTCTTATACTTAGAATTGTGGTCTCTCAAGGACATGGAGGAAAGTTTTTTTATAACACAATTCTTTGCTGGGTGTGGTAGCTCACGCCTGTAATCCAGGACTTGGGAATCTGAGGCAAGGGGACTGCTTCAAACTGAAGGCCAGCATGGGCTACAGAGTGAGACTGTCACAAACAACAAAATCCACAATTCATTGCCTATTGATCGTAGAATACAGATATTCATAGAAAATTTCATAGCATGAAAAAAGCCCGGTATTTAACCAACTCCAGTCCCCCACCTCACCCCACCCCACACCAGTATTCTATCTTAGATAAGAATGTCTATTTTGAAATTTTACAATTTTCAATGTTACTTGATTGGTGGCTTTCATTTAAGATCAACAATGAATGTTATGGCTCAAACAGCATTATTTTAAAAAATTTTAAATTGTATGGGTATGAGTGTTTTGCCTGCATGTATGTCTGTGTACCATGGAGTTCCTGGTGCTCATGGAGCCAGAAGAAGATATTGGATCCCCTGGAACTGGAGTTACAGACACTTGTGAGCCACCATGTGAGTACTGGGAATCAAACCTGGGTCCTCCAGGAGAACAGCCATTGCTCTTAATTGCTGAGCCATCTCTCTAGCTTCTCAAACAATGTTCTTTTTTTTTTTTTTTTTGGTTTTTCAAGACAGGGTTTCTCCGTGTAGTTTTGGTGCTTGTCCTGGATCTCACTCTGTAGACCAGGCTGGCCTCAAACTCACAGAGATCCACCTGCTGCTGCTTCCCAAGTGCTGGGATTAAAGGTGTGTGCCACTGCCGCCCGGCTCAAACAATGTTCTTAACGGCAAATATCATTTATAAGAAATCTCCACATCAGGACTAGGAAAATGGCTCAGTGGGCAAAGTACTTGCTATGCAAGCATCAAGACCCAAGTTTAAAACCCCAGAGCTCATGTAAAGCCAGGTTTAGTAGTGCACATCTGTAATCCTAGTGTTCCTACAACAAGATGAGAGGAAGAGACAGGAGAATCTGCAGAGGTTCTTGGGCATACACAGGTATAAAAAAAGATGTTATGTCTCAAGGTGGAGTGTATAGACCAATATCTAAGGTTGCCTTCTGACCTCCACACACATGCTGTGCGTGTCCATTTTTACACACACACACACACACACACACACACACACACTCCACACCTAAGCTTAAAGGCCTCTGGTTAAATGTAATATTCAAATGACACTAAGAGTTGCTATCTTCTCCCTTACACTCAAGTTAAACTTGTCAACTTAAATCAGGAGGATAATGCCAATTGTTAACATCTGGGATCTTTCCCACTGAGACTAGAAACTAACCCTACCACCAAATTTCAACAACATTAAATTCAGCAAGTTCCAGGACAGCCAGGGCTGTTACACAGAGAAACCCTGTCTCGAAAAACAAAAACAAAACAAAATAACAACAATAATAACAACAACAAAATCTCATGTTAAAAACTAGTAACATGCCGGGCGGTGGTGGCGCACGCCTTTAATCCCAGCACTCGGGAGGCAGAGCTAGGCGATCTCTGTGAGTTCAAGGTCAGCCACAGAGAAACCTTGTCTCGAAAAACCAAAAAAAAAACCCAAAAAACAAAAAAAAACAAAAAACCTAGTAACAGCAGAGCCTGGGAGAAATCTCAGTGTACAAAGTACTTATCACAGAAGCATAAGGATCTGAGTTCAATCTTCTGAACCTACGTAAAAAGCTAGGCACAGTGGTATGTGCTGGTAATCCCAGTGCTGGGAAGACAGAGATAGCTGAATCCCTGGGGCTTGCTGGCCAGACAGCCTAGCCTAATCAGTGATAGGCTCTGTCTCCAAAAAGTAAATAATAGTAACAACAAATCAAAGCCCCTGAGGAACAATATCTAAGGTCTGGTCTCCACATACATGTGCACTCATATGCACACACATTCACCCACACACACATGTGGGTGCACACTTGAAAACACACACACAGACTGGGAACCATCACCACAAACTGTTCCTGCCTCTGAAATTTCATAGAAAAAATTAGCAGGGACTTGAAAAACACGCGAGAGCTGAGATGTCCACTACTGTACATTTACACAGGAACCTCTCCCGACTCCCAACTCTTGCTTCTTCCTTCCAGAATCGTAACACTGACCAGTAGCCACACTGGGCATACTTAAGATATAGACGGAGGGCTGGATGAAACAAGACTACCACAGCAGAGGCTCCAAAGCCACCAATGAAAAACCCCAACCCAATCTTGGGAAGACTCCATTGTTCATGAATTGCTTAGTTTCCAGGCATGTGGGATTAAGTCTTCCATTATCTATAGCTAAAACCATGCGAAATGACAGCTTTTACTGCACTGAAACCATTTCT
>NW_026738367.1:0-19011 GCF_949786415.1 Peromyscus eremicus
AAGAAGCACAGTTCTTTTGTTCTGAGCAAGGTCACTATTCGGACCCCATAGGAAACACAGTAGAGTAGAAGAGTGCTCTTTTCTCAAAAGGAGAGTGTGTTTCTTGTAACGCGAGCTAGTGTTTTTTTTCCAGTCAGAAATGGAGTTGAAAACCATGCAGTTTCTGGTTCTACGAGCAAGAGTTGTTTTCTGGTAAGAAGAGTCACTATTGCGCTCCCATTGTCATACACAGGGTAAATAGCACTGGCGTCTGTTCCCAGCAAGTACAGTGTATTGGACTGAAGTGGAGCTACTTTTCTTGTCAGTTTCCTAAGCAGAGTTGAACTAGATATGGCCCCTGTGTGTAGGAAGCACAGTTCTTTTGTTCTGAGCAAGCTCACTGTTCGGACCCCATAGAAAAGACATTAGAGTAGAATAGTGCTCTTTTATGAAAATCAGAGTGTGTTTCTTATAAGGCGAGCTAGTGTTTGTTTCCCAGTCAGAAATGGAGTTGAATCCCATGCAGTTTCTGGTCCTCTGAGCAAGAGGTGTTTTCTGATAAGAAGAGTCACTATTGCGCTCCTATTGCCATACACAGTGCAAATAGCACTCGCGTCTGTTCCCAGCTAGTCCAGTGTATTGGACTGAAGAGGAGCTACCGTTCTTGTCAGTTTCATAAGCAGAGTTTAACTAGATATGGCCCGTGTGTGTAGGAAGCACAGTTCTTCTGTTCTGAGCAAGCTCACTCTTCGGACCCCATAGGAAACACAGTAGAGTAGAAGAGTGCTCTTTTCTCAAAAGCAGAGTGTGTTTCTTGTAAGGCAAGCTAGCGTTTGTTTCCCAGTCCTAAATGGAGTTGAATCACATCCTGTTTTTGGTACTTGGAGCAAGAGTTGTTTTCTGGTAAGGAAAGTCACTATTGCACTCCCATTGCCATACACAGTGCAAATAGCACTCGCGTCTGTTCCCAGCAAGTACAGTGTATTGGACTGAAGAGGAGCTGCTGTTCTTGTCAATTTCCTAAGCAGAGTTGAACTAGATATGGCCCCTGTGTGTAGGAAGCACAGTTCTTTTGTTCTGAGCAAGCTCACTGTTCGGACCCCATAGGAAACACAGTAGAATAGAAGAGTGCTCTTTTCTCAAAAGCAGAGTGTGTTTCTTGTAAGGCGAGCTCGTGTTTGTTTCCCAGTCAGAAATGGAGTTTAATCCCATGCACTTTCTTGTCCTATGAATAAGAGTTGTTTTCTGATAAGAAGAGTGACTATTGTGCTCCTATTGCCATACACAGGGCAAATAGCACTCGCGTCTTTTCCGAGCTAGTACAGTGTATTGGACTGAAGAGGAGCTACCGTTCTTGTCAGTTTCCTAAGCAGAGTTGAACTAGATATGGCCATATTTGTAGGAAGCACAGTTCTTTTGTTCTGAGCAAGCTCACTGTTCGCACCCCATAGGAAACACAGTAGAGTAGAAGAGTGCTCTTTTCTCAAAAGCAGAGTGTGTTTCTTGTAAGGCGAGCTAGCATTTGTTTCCCAGTCCTAAATGGAGCTGTATCACATGCAGTTTCTGGTCCTACGAGCAACAGTTGTTTTCTGGTAAGGAAAGTCACTATTGCGCTCCCATTGCATTACACAGTGCCAATAGCACTGGCGTCTGTTCCCAGCAAGTACAGTGTATTGGACTGAAGAGGAGCTACTGTTCTTGTCAGTTTCCTAAGCAGAGTTGAACTAGATATGGCCGTGTGTAGGAAGCACAGTTCTTTTGTTCTGAGAAAGCTCAATGTTTGGATCCCATAGAAAACACAGTAGAGTAGAAGAGTGCTCTTTTCTCAAAAGCAGAGTGTGTTTCTTGTAAGGCGAGCTAGTTTTTGTTTCCCAGTCAGAAATGGAGTTGAATCCCATGCAGTTTCTTGTCCTATGAGTAAGAGATGTTTTCTGATAAGAAGAGTCACTATTGTGCTCCTATTGCCATACACAGGGCAAATAGCACTGGCGTCTGTTCCCAGCTAGTACAGTGTATTGGACTGAAGAGGAGCGACCGTTCTTGTCAGTTTCCTAAGCAGAGTTGAACTAGATATGGCCCGTGTGTGTAGGAAGCACATTTCTTTTGTTCTGAGCAAGCTCACTGTTCGGACCCCATAGGAAACACAGTAGAGTAGAAGAGTGCTCTTTTCTCAAAAGCAGAGTGTGTTTCTTGTAAGGCGAGCTAGCCTTTGTTTCCCAGTCCTAAATGGAGTTGAATCACATCCAGTTTTTGGTACTACGAGCAAGAGTTGTTTTCTGGGAATAAAGTCACTATTGCGCTCCCATTGCCATACACAGTGCAAATAGCACTCGCATCTGTTCCCAGCAAGTACAGTGTATTGGACTGAAGCGGAGCTACGGTTCTTGTCAGTTTCCTAAGCAGAGTTGAACTAGATATGGCTCGTGTGTGTAGGAAGCACAGTTCTTTTGTTCTGAGCAAGCTCACTGTTCGGACCCCATAGGAAACACAGTAGAGTAGAAGAGTGCTCTTTTCTCAAAAGCAGAGTGTGTTTCTTGTAAGGCGAGCTAGTGTTTGTTTGCCAGTCAGAAATGGAGTTGAATCCCATGCAGTCTGGTCCTACGAGCAAGAGTTGTTTTCTGGTAAGGAAAGTCACTATTGCGCTCCCATTGCCATACAAAGTGCAAATAGCACTCGCGTCTGTTCCCAGCAAGTACAGTGTATTGGACTGAAGCAGAGCTACTGTTCTTGTCAGTTTCCTAAGCAGAGATGAACTAGATATGGCCCGTGTGTGTAGGAAGCACAGTACTTTTGTTCTGAGCAAGCTCACTGTTCAGACCCCCTAGAAAACACAGTAGAGTAGAAGAGTGCTCTTTTCTCAAAAGCAGAGTGTGTTTTTTGTAAGGCGAGATAGCGTTTGTTTCCCAGTCCTAAATGGATTTGAATCACATGCAGTTTTTTGTCCTACGACCAAGAGTTGTTTTCTGGTAAGGAAAGTCACTATTGCGCTCCCTTTGCCATACACAGTGCAAATACCACTCGCGTCTGTTCCCAGCAAGTACAGTGTATTGGACTGAAGAGGAGCTACTGTTCTTGTCAGTTTCCTAAGCAGAGTTGAACTAGATATGGCCCGTGTGTGTAGGAAGCACAGTTCTTTTGTTCTGAGCAAGCTCACTGTTCGGACCCCATATGAAACACAGTAGAGCAGAAGAGTGCTCTTTTCTCAAAAGCAGAGTGTGTTTCTTGTAATGTGAGCTAGCGTTTGTTTCCCAGTCCTAAATGGAGTTGAATCATATCCAGTTTTTGGTCCTACGAGCAAGAGTTGTTTTCTGGTAATAAAGTCACTGTTGCGCTCCCATTGCCATACACATGTAAATAGCACTCGCATCTGTTCCCAGCAAGTACAGTGCATGGACTGAAGCGGAGCTACTGTTCTTGTCAGTTTCCTAAGCAGATTTGAACTAGATATGGCCCGTGTGTGTAGGAAGCACAGTTCTTTTGTTCTGAGCAAGCACACTGTTCCAACTCCATAGGAAACACAGTAGAGTAGAAGAGTGCTCTTTTCTCAAAAGCAGAGTGTGTTTCTTGTAAGGCGAGCTAGTGTTTGCTTCCCAGTCAGAAATGGAGTTGATTCCCATGCAGTTTCTGGTCCTACGAGCAAGAGGTGTTTTCTGGTAAAGAAGTCACTATTACTCTCCCCTTTACATACACAGTGCAAAGAGCACTCGCGTCTGTTCCCAGCAAGTACAGTGTATTGGACTGAATAGGAGCTACTGTTCTTGTCAGTTTCCTAAGCAGAGTTGAACTACATATGGTCCGTGTGTGTAGGAAGCACAGTTCTTTTGTTCTGAGCATGCTCACTGTTCGGAACCCAAAGGAAACACAGTAGAGTAGAAGAGTGCTCTTTTCTCAAAAGCAGAGTGTGTTTCTTGTAAGGCGAGCTAGCATTTGTTTCCCAGTCCTAAATGGAGCTGAATCACATGCAGTTTCTGGTCCTACGAGCAAGAGTTGTTTTCTGGTAAGGAAAGTCACTATTGCGCTCCAATTGCCATACACAGTGCCAATAGCACTCGCGTCTGTTCCCAGCAAGTACAGTGTATTGGACTGAAGAGGAGCTACTGTTCTTGTCAGTTTCCTAAGCAGAGTTGAACTAGATATGGCCAGTGTGTGTAGGAACCACAGTTCTTTTGTTCTGAGCAAGCTCAATGTTCGGACCCCATAGGAAACACAGTAGAGTAGAAGAGTGCTCTTTTCTCAAAAGCAGAGTGTGTTTCTTGTAAGGCGAGCTAGCGTTTGTTTCCCAGTCCTAAATGGAGTTGAATCACATGCAGTTTTTGGTCCTACGAGCAAGAGTTGTTTTCTGGTAATAAAGTCACTGTTGCGCTCCCATTGCCACATACAGTGTAAATAGCACTCGCATCTGTTTCCAGCAAGTACAGTGTATTGGACTGAAGCGGAGCTACTGTTCTTGTCAGTTTCCGAAGCAGAGTTGATCTAGTTATGGCCCCTGTGTGTAGGAAGCACAGTTCTTTTGTTCTGAGCAAGCTCACTATTCGGACCCCATAGGAAACACAGTAGAGTAGAAGAGTGCTCTTTTCTCAAAAGCAGAGTGTGTTTCTTGTAAGGCGAGCTAGTGTTTTTTTCCCAGTCAGAAATGGAGTTGAATCCCATGCAGTTTCTTGTCCTATGAGTAAGAGTTGTTTTCTCATAAGAAGAGTCACTATTGTGCTCCTATTGCCATACACAGGGCAAATAGCACTCGCGTCTGTTCCCAGCTAGTACAGTGTATTGGACTGAAGAGGAGCTACCGTTCTTGTCAGTTTCCTAAGCAGAGTTGAACTAGATATGGCCCGTGTGTGTAGGAAGCACAGTTCTTTTGTTCTGAGCAAGCTCACTGTTCGGACCCCATAGGAAACTCAGTAGAGTAGAAGAGTGCTCTTTTCTCAAAAGCAGAGTTTGTTTCTTGTTAGGCGAGCTAGCGTTTGTTTCCCAGTCCTAAATGGAGTTGAATCACATGCAGATTCTTGTCCTACGAGCAAGAGTTGTTTTCTGGTAAGAAGAGTAACTATTGCGCTCCCATTGTCATACACAGGGCAAATAGCTCTGGCATCTGTTCCCAGCATGTACAGTGTATTGGACTGAACAGGAGCTACTGTTCTTGTCAGTTTCCTAAGCAGAATTGAACTAGATATGGCCCGTGTGTGTAGGAAGCACAGTTCTTTTGTTCTGAGCAAGCTCACTGTTCTTGCCCTATAGGAAACACCGTAGAGTAGAAGAGTGCTCTTTTCTCAAAAGCAGAGTGTGTTTCTTGTAAGGCGAGCTAGTGTTTGTTTCCCAGTCAGAAATGGAGTTGAATCCCATGCAGTTTCTGGTCCTACGAGCAAGAGTTGTTTTCTGGAAAGGAAAGTCACTATTGCACTCCCATTGCCATACACAGTGCAAATAGCACTCGCGTCTCTTCCCAGCAAGTACAGTGTATTGGACTGAAGAGGAGCTACTGTTCTTGTCAATTTCCTAAGCAGAGTTGAACTAGATATGGCCCCTGTGTGTAGGAAGCACAGTTCTTTTGTTCTGAGCAAGCTCACTGTTCCGTTCCCTTAGGATACACAGTAGAGTAGAAGAGTGCTCTTTTCTCAAAAGCAGAGTGTGTTTCTTGTAAGGAGAGCTAGCGTTTGTTTCCCAGTCCTTAATGGAGTTGAATCACATACAGTTTCTGGTCCTACGAGCAAGAGTTGTTTTCTGGTAAGAAGAGTCACTATTGTGCTCCCATTGTCATACAGAGGGCAAATAGCCCTGGCGTCTGTTCCCAGCATGTACAGTGTATTGGACTGAAGAGAATATACTGTTCTTTTCAGTTTCCTAAGCAGAATTGAACTAGATATGGCCATATTTGTAGGAAGCACAGTTCTTTTGTTCTGAGCAAGCTCACTGTTCGGACCCCATAGGAAACACAGTAGAATAGAAGTGTGCTCTTTTCTCAAAAGCAGAGTGTGTTTCTTGTAAGGCGAGCTAGTGTTTGTTTCCCAGTCAGAAATGGAGTTTAATCCCATGCACTTTCTTGTCCTATGAATAAGAGTTGTTTTCTGATAAGAAGAGTGACTATTGTGCTCCTATTGCCATACACAGGGCAAATAGCACTCGCGTCTTTTCCCAGCTAGTACAGTGTATTGGACTGAAGAGGAGCTACCGTTCTTGTCAGTTTCCTAAGCAGAGTTGAACTAGATATGGCCATATTTGTAGGAAGCACAGTTCTTTTGTTCTGAGCAAGCTCACTATTCAGACCCCATAGAAAACAGTAGAGTAGAAGAGTGCTCTTTTCTCAAAATCAGAGTGTCTTTCTTGTAAGGCGAGCTAGTATTTGTTTCCCAGTCAGAAATGGAGTTGAATCCCATGCAGTTTCTGGTCCTATGAGCAAGAGTTGTTTTCTGATAAGAAGAGACACTATTGTGTTCCTATTGCCATACACAGTGCAAATAGCACTCGCATCTGTTCCCAGCAAGTACAGTGTATTGGACTGAAAAGGAGCTACTGTTCTTGTCAGTTTCCTAAGCAGAGTTGAACTACATATGGTCTGTGTGTGTAGGAAGCACAGTTCTTTTGTTCTGAGCAAGCTCACTGTTCGGACCCCATAGGAAACACAGTAGAGTAGAAGAGTGCTCTTTTCTCAAAAGCAGAGTGTGTTTCTTGTAAGGCGAGCTAGCATTTGTTTCCCAGTCCTAAATGGAGCTGTATCACATGCAGTTTCTGGTCCTACGAGCAAGAGTTGTTTTCTGGTAAGGAAAGTCACTATTGCGCTCCCATTGCATTACACAGTGCCAATAGCACTCGCGTCTGTTCCCAGCAAGTACAGTGTATTGGACTGAAGAGGAGTGACCGTTCTTGTCAGTTTCCTAAGCAGAGTTGAACTAGATATGGCCCGTGTGTGTAGGAAGCACATTTCTTTTGTTCTGAGCAAGCTCACTGTTTGGACCCCATAGGAAACACAGTAGAGTAGAAGAGTGCTCTTTTCTCAAAAGCAGAGTGTGTTTCTTGTAAGGCGAGCTAGCCTTTGTTTCCCAGTCCTAAATGGAGTTGAATCACATCCAGTTTTTGGTACTATGAGCAAGAGTTGTTTTCTGGTAATAAAGTCACTATTGCGCTCCCATTGCCATACACAGTGCAAATAGCACTCGCATATGTTCCCAGCAAGCACAGTGTATTGGACTGAAGCGGAGCTACTGTTCTTGTCAGTTTCCTAAGCAGAGTTGAACTAGATATGGCCCGTGTGTGTAGGAAGCACAGTTCTTTTGTTCTGAGCAAGCTCACTGTTCGGACCACATAGGAAACACAGTAGAGTAGAAGAGTGCTCTTTTCTCAAAAGCAGAGTGTGTTTCTTGTAAGACGAGCTAGTGTTTGTTTGCCAGTCAGAAATGGAGTTGAATTCCATGCAGTTTCTGGTCCTACGAGCAAGAGTTGTTTTCTGGTAAGGAAAGTCACTATTGCGCTCCCATTGCCATACACAGTGCAAATAGCACTCGCGTCTGTTCCCAGCAAGTACAGTGTATTGGACTGAAGCATAGCTACTGTTCTTGTCAGTTTCCTAAGCAGAGATGAACTAGATATGGCCCGTGTGTGTAGGAAGCACAGTACTTTTGTTCTGAGCAAGCTCACTGTTCGGACCCCATAGGAAACACAGTAGAGTAGAAGAGTGCTCTTTTCTCAAAAGCAGAGTGTGTTTTTTGTAAGGCGAGATAGCGTTTGTTTCCCAGTCCTAAATGGATTTGAATCACATGCAGTTTTTTGTCCTATGACCAAGAGTTGTTTTCTGGTAAGGAAAGTCACTATTGCGCTCCCATTTACATACACAGTGCAAATAGCACTCGCGTCTGTTCCCAGCAAGTACAGTGTATTGGACTGAAGAGGATCTACTGTTCTTGTCAGTTTCCTAAGCAGAGTTGAACTAGATATGGCCCGTGTGTGTAGGAAGCACAGTTCTTTTGTTCTGAGCAAGCTCACTGTTCGGACCCCATATGAAACACAGTAGAGCAGAAGAGTGCTCTTTTCTCAAAAGCAGAGTGTGTTTCTTGTAATGTGAGCTAGCGTTTGTTTCCCAGTCCTAAATGGAGTTGAATCACATCCAGTTTTTGGTCCTACGAGCAAGAGTTGTTTTCTGGTAATAAAGTCACTGTTGTGCTCCCATTGCCATACACATGTAAATAGCACTCGCATCTGTTCCCAGCAAGTACAGTGCATGGACTGAAGCGGAGCTACTGTTCTTGTCAGTTTCCTAAGCAGATTTGAACTAGATATGGCCCGTGTGTGTAGGAAGCACAGTTCTTTTGTTCTGAGCAAGCACACTGTTCCAACTCCATAGGAAACACAGTAGAGTAGAAGAGTGCTCTTTTCTCAAAAGCAGAGTGTGTTTCTTGTAAGGCGAGCTAGTGTTTGCTTCCCAGTCAGAAATGGAGTTGATTCCCATGCAGTTTCTGGTCCTACGATCAAGAGGTGTTTTCTGGTAAGTAAAGTCACTATTACGCTCCCCTTTACATACACAGTGCAAAGAGCACTCGCGTCTGTTCCCAGCAAGTACAGTGTATTGGACTGAATAGGAGCTACTGTTCTTGTCAGTTTTCTAAGCAGAGTTGAACTACATATGGTCCGTGTGTGTAGGAAGCACAGTTCTTTTGTTCTGAGCATGCTCACTGTTCGGACCCCAAAGGAAACACAGTAGAGTAGAAGAGTGCTCTTTTCTCAAAAGCAGAGTGTGTTTCTTGTAAGGCGAGCTAGCATTTGTTTCCCAGTCCTAAATGGAGCTGAATCACATGCAGTTTCTGGTCCTACGAGCAAGAGTTGTTTTCTGGTAAGGAAAGTCACTATTGCTCTCCAATTGCCATACACAGTGCCAATAGCACTCGCGTCTGTTCCCAGCAAGTACAGTGTATTGGACTGAAGAGGAGCTACTGTTCTTGTCAGTATCCTAAGCAGAGTTGAACTCGATATGGCCAGTGTGTGTAGGAAGCACAGTTCTTTTGTTCTGAGCATGCTCAATGTTCGGACCCCATAGGAAACACAGTAGAGTAGAAGAGTGCTCTTTTCTCAAAAGCAGAGTGTGTTTCTTGTAAGGCGAGCTAGCGTTTGTTTCCCAGTCCTAAATGGAGTTGAATCACATGCAGTTTTTGGTCCTACGAGCAAGAGTTGTTTTCTGGTAATAAAGTCACTGTTGCGCTCCCATTGCCATATACAGTGTAAATAGCACTCGCATCTGTTTCCAGCAAGTACAGTGTATTGGACTGAAGCGGAGCTACTGTTCTTGTCAGTTTCCGAAGCAGATTTGAACTAGATATGGCCCGTGTGTGTAGGAAGCACAGTTCTTTTGTTCTGAGCAAGCTCACTATTCAGACCCCATAGGAAACACAGTAGAGTAGAAGAGTGCTCTTTTCTCAAAAGCAGAGTGTGTTTCTTGTAAGGCGAGCTAGTGTTTTTTTCCCAGTCAGAAATGGAGTTGAATCCCATGCAGTTTCTCGTCCTATGAGAAAGAGTTGTTTTCTCATAAGAAGAGTCACTATTGTGCTCCTATTGCCATACACAGGGCAAATAGCACTCGCGTCTGTTCCCAGCTAGTACAGTGTATTGGACTGAAGAGGAGCTACCGTTCTTGTCAGTTTCCTAAGCAGAGTTGAACTAGATATGGTCCGTGTGTGTAGGAAGCACAGTTCTTTTGTTCTGAGCAAGCTCACTGTTCGGACCCCATAGGAAACACAGTAGAGTAGAAGAGTGCTCTTTTCTCAAAAGCAGAGTTTGTTTCTTGTTAGGCAAGCTAGCGTTTGTTTCCCAGTCCTAAATGGAGTTGAATCACATGCAGATTCTTGTCCTATGAGCAAGAGTTGTTTTCTGGTAAGAAGAGTCACTATTGTGCTCCCATTGTCATACACAGGGCAAATAGCTCTGGCATCTGTTCCCAGTATGTACAGTGTATTGGACTGAACAGGAGCTACTGTTCTTGTCAGTTTCCTAAGCAGAATTGAACTACATATGGCAGTATTTGTATGAAGCACAGTTCTTTTGTTCTGAGCAAGCTCACTGTTCTTGCCCTATAGGAAACACCGTAGAGTAGAAGAGTGCTCTTTTCTCAAAAGCAGAGTGTGTTTCTTGTAAGGCGAGCTAGTGTTTGTTTCCCAGTCAGAAATGGAGTTGAATCCCATGCAGTTTCTGGTCCTACGAGCAAGAGTTGTTTTCTGGTAAGGAAAGTCACTATTCTGCTCACATTGCCATACACAGTGCAAATAGCACTCGCGTCTGTTCCCAGCAAGTACAGTGTATTGGACTGAAGAGGAGCTACTGTTCTTGTCAGTTTCCTAAGCAGAGTTGAACTAGATATGGCCCGTGTGTGTAGGAAGCACAGTTCTTTTGTTCTGAGCAAGCTCACTGTTCGGACCCCATAGGAAACACAGTAGAGTAGAAGAGTGCTCTTTTCTCAAAAGCAGAGTGTGTTTCTTGTTAGGCGAGCTAGCGTTTGTTTCCCAGTTCTAAATGGAGTTGAATCACATGGAGATTCTTGTCCTATGAGCAAGAGTTGTTTTCTGGTAAGAAGAGTCACTATTGCGCTCCCATTGTCATACACAGGGCAAATAGCTCTGGCATCTGTTCACAGCATGTACAGTGTATTGGACTGAACAGGAGCTACTGTTCTTTTCAGTTTCCTAAGCAGAATTGAACTAGATATGGCAGTATTTGTATGCAGCAGAGTTCTTTTGTTCTGAGCAAGCTCACTGTTCTGGCACTATAGGAAACACAGTAGAGTAGAAGAGTGCTCGTTTCTCAAAAGCAGAGCATGTTTCTTGTAAGGCGAGCTAGTGTTTGTTTCCCAGTCAGAAATGGAGTTGAATCCCATGCAGTTTCTGGTCCTACGAGCAAGAGGTGTTTTCTGGTAAGGAAAGTCACTATTCCGCTCCCATTTACATACACAGTGCAAATAGCACTCGCGTCTGTTCCCAGCAAGTACAGTGTATTGGACTGAAGAGGAGCTACCGTTCTTGTCAGTTTCCTAAGCAGAGTTGAACTAGATATGGCCCGTGTGTGTAGGAAGCACATTTCTTTTGTTCTGAGCAAGCTCACTGTTCGGACCCCATAGGAAACACAGTAGAGTAGAAGAGTGCTCTTTTCTCAAAAGCAGAGTGTGTTTCTTGTAAGGCGAGCTAGCATTTGTTTCCCAGTCCTAAATGGAGCTGAATCACATGCAGGTTCTGGTCCTATGAGCAAGAGTTGTTTTCTGGTAAGTAAAGTGACTATAGCGCTCCCATTTCATACACAGTGCAAATAGCACTCGCGTCTGTTCCCAGCAAGTACAGTGTATTGTACTGAAGAGGAGCTACTGTTCTTGTCAGTTTCCAAAGCAGAGTTGAACTAGATATGGCCCGTGTGTGTAGGAAGCAAGTTATTTTGTTCTGAGCAAGCTCAATGTTTGGACCCCATAGGAAACACAGTAGAGCAGAAGAGTGCTCTTTTTTCAAAAGCAGAGTGTGTTTCTTGTAAGGCGAGCTAGCGTTTGTTTCCCATTCCTAAATGGAGTTGAATCACATGCAGTTTTTGGTCCTACGAGCAAGAGTTGTTTTCTGGTAATAAAGTCACTGTTGCACTCCCATTGCCATACACAGTGTAAATAGCACTCGCATCTGTTCCCAGCAAGTACAGTGTATTGGACTGAAGCAGAGCTACTGTTCTTGTCAGTTTCCTAAGCAGAGTTGAACTAGATATGGCCCGTGTGTGTAGGAAGCCTAGTTCTTTTGTTCTGAGCAAGCTCACTTTTCGGACCCCATAGGATACACAGTCGAGCAGAAGAGTGCTCTTTTCTCAAAAGCAGAGTGTGTTTCTTGTTACGTGAGCTGGCGATTGTTTCCCAGTCCTAAATGGAGTTGAATCACATGCAGTTTCTTGTCCTACGAGCAAGAGTTGTTTTCTGGTAAGGAAAGTGACTATTGCGCTCCCATTTACATACACAGTGCAAATAGCAATCGCGTCTGTTCCCAGCAAGTACAGTGTATTGGACTGAAGAGGAGCTACTGTTCTTGTCAGTTTCCTAAGCAGAGTTGAACTAGATATGGCCCGTGTGTGTAGGAAGCACAGTTCTTTTGTTTTAGCAAGCTCAATGTTCGGACCCCATAGGAAACACATTAGAGTAGAAGAGTGCTCTTTTCTCAAAAGCAGAGTGTGTATCTTGTAAGGCGAGCTAGCATTTGTTTCCCAATCCTAAACGGCGTTGAATCACATGCAGTTTTTGGTACTACGAGCAAGAGTTGTTTTCTGGTAAGGAAGGTCACTATTGCGCTCCCATTTCCATACTCAGTGCAAATAGCACTGGCGTCTGTTCCCAGCAAGTACAGTGTATTGGACTGAAGCGGAGCTACTGTTCTTGTCAGTTTCCTAAGCAGAGATGAACTAGATATGGCCCATGAGTGTAAGAAGCACAGTTCTTTTGTTCTGAGCAAGGTCACTATTCGGACCCCATAGGAAACACAGTAGAGTAGAAGAGTGCTCTTTTCTCAAAAGGAGAGTGTGTTTCTTGTAACGCGAGCTAGTGTTTTTTTTCCAGTCAGAAATGGAGTTGAAACCCATGCAGTTTCTGGTCCTACGAGCAAGAGTTGTTTTCTGGTAAGAAGAGTCACTATTGCGCTCCCATTGTCATACACAGGGTAAATAGCACTGGCGTCTGTTCCCAGCAAGTACAGTGTATTGGACTGAAGTGGAGCTACTGTTCTTGTCAGTTTCCTAAGCAGAGTTGAACTAGATATGGCCCGTGTGTGTAGGAAGCACAGTTCTTTTGTTCTGAGCAAGCTCACTGTTCGGACCCCATATGAAACACAGTAGAGCAGAAGAGTGCTCTTTTCTCAAAAGCAGAGTGTGTTTCTTGTAATGTGTGCTAGCGTTTGTTTCCCAGTACTAAATGGAGTTGAATCACATCCAGTTTTTGGTCCTACGAGCAAGAGTTGTTTCCTGGTAATAAAGTCACTGTTGCGCTCCCATTGCCATACACAGTGTAAATAGCACTCGCATCTGTTCCCAGCAAGTACAGTGTATGGACTGAAGCGGAGCTACTGTTCTTGTCAGTTTCCTAAGCAGATTTGTACTAGATATGGCCCGTGTGTGTAGGAAGCACAGTTCTTTTGTTCTGAGCAAGCTCACTGTTCGGACCTTATAGGATACACAGTCGAGTAGAAGAGTGCTCTTTTCTCAAAAGCAGAGTGTCTTTCTTGTTAGGCGAGCTAGCGTTTGTTTCGCAGTCCTAAATGGAGTTGAATCACATGCAGATTCTTGTCCTACGAGCAAGAGCTGTTTTCTGGTAAGAAGAGTCACTATTGCGCTCCCATTGTCATTCACAGGGCAAATAGCACTGGCGTCTGTTCCCAGCATGTACAGTGTATTGGACTGAACAGGAGCTACTGTTCTTTTCAGTTTCCTAAGCAGAATTGAACTAGATATGGCCGTATTTGTAGGAAGCACAGTTCTTTTGTTCTGAGCAAGCTCACTCTTCTGGCCCTATAAGAAACACAGTACAGTAGAAGAGTGCTCTTTTCTCAAAAGCAGAGTGTGTTTCTTGTAAGGCAATCTAGCGTTTGTTTCCCAGTCCTAAATGGAGTTGAATCACATGCAGTTTTTGGTCCTACGAGCAAGAGTTGTTTTCTGGTAATAAAGTCACTATTGCGCTCCCATTGCCATACACAGTGCAAATAGCACTCGCATCTGTTCCCAACAAGTACAGTGTATTGGACTGAAGCAGAGCTACTGTTCTTGCCAGTTTCCTAAGCAGATTTGAACTAGATATGGCCCGTGTGTGTAGGAAGCACAGTTCTTTTGTTCTGAGCAAGCACACTGTTCGAACTCCATAGGAAACACAGTAGAGTAGAAGAGTGCTCTTTTCTCAAAAGCAGAGTGTGTTTCTTGTAAGGAGAGCTAGTGTTTGCTTCCCAGTCAAAAATGGAGTTGATTCCCATGCAGTTTCTGGTCCTACGAGCAAGAGGTGTTTTCTGGTAAGGAAAGTCACTATTACGCTCCCATTTACATACAAAGTGCAAAGAGCACTCGCGTCTGTTCCCAGCAAGTACAGTGTATTGGACTGAATAGGAGCTACTGTTCTTCTCAGTTTCCTAAGCAGAGTTGAACTACATATGGTCCGTGTGTGTAGGAAGCACAGTTCTTTTGTTCTGAGCATGCTCACTGTTCGGACCACAAAGGAAACACAGTAGAGTAGAAGAGTGCTCTATTCTCAAAAGCAGAGTGTGTTTCTTGTAAGGCGAGCTGTCATTTGTTTCCTAGTCCTAAATGGAGTTGAATCACATGCAGTTTTTGGTTCTACGACCAAGAGTTGTTTTCTGGTAAGGAAAGTCATTATTGTGCTCCCATTGCCATATACAGGGCAAATAGCACTCGCGTCTGTTCCCTGCTAGTACAGTGTATTGCACTGAAGAGGAGCTACCGTTCTTGTCAGTTTCCTAAGCAGAGTTGAACTAGATATGGCCCGTGTGTGTAGGAAGCACATTTCTTTTGTTCTGAGCAAGCTCACTGTTCGGACCCCATAGGAAACACAGTAGAGTAGAAGAGTGCTCTTTTCTCAAAAGCAGAGTGTGTTTCTTGTTAGGCGAGCTAGCGTTTGTTTCCCAATTCTAAATGGAGTTGAATCACATGCAGATTCTTGTCCTATGAGCAAGAGTTGTTTTCTGGTAAGAAGAGTCACTATTGCGCTCCCATTGTCATACACAGGGCAAATAGCTCTGGCATCTGTTCACAGCATGTACAGTGTATTGGACTGAACAGGAGCTACTGTTCTTTTCAGTTTCCTAAGCAGAATTGAACTAGATATGGCAGTATTTGTATGCAGCAGAGTTCTTTTGTTCTGAGCAAGCTCACTGTTCTGGCACTATAGGAAACACAGTAGAGTAGAAGAGTGCTCTTTCTCAAAAGCAGAGCGTGTTTCTTGTAAGGCAAGCTAGAGTTTGTTTCCCAGTCAGAAATGGAGTTGAATCCCATGCAGTTTCTGGTCCTACGAGCAAGAGTTGTTTTCTGGTAAGGAAAGTGACTATTGCGCTCCCATTTACATACACAGTGCAAATAGCAATCGCGTCTGTTCCCAGCAAGTACAGTGTATTGGACTGAAGAGGAGCTACTGTTCTTGTCAGTTTCCTAAGCAGAGTTGAACTAGATATGGCCCGTGTGTGTAGGAAGCACAGTTCTTTTGTTTTTAGCAAGCTCAATGTTCGGACCCCATAGGAAACACATTAGAGTAGAAGAGTGCTCTTTTCTCAAAAGCAGAGTGTGTATCTTGTAAGGCGAGCTAGCATTTGTTTCCCAATCCTAAACGGCGTTGAATCACATGCAGTTTTTGGTACTACGAGCAAGAGTTGTTTTCTGGTAAGGAAGGTCACTGTTGCGCTCCCATTTCCATACTCAGTGCAAATAGCACTCGCGTCTGTTCCCAGCAAGTACAGTGTATTGGACTGAAGCGGAGCTACTGTTCTTGTCAGTTTCCTAAGCAGAGTTGAACTAGATATGGCCCATGAGTGTAAGAAGCACAGTTCTTTTGTTCTGAGCAAGGTCACTATTCGGACCCCATAGGAAACACAGTAGAGTAGAAGAGTGCTCTTTTCTCAAAAGGAGAGTGTGTTTCTTGTAACGCGAGCGAGTGTTTTTTTTCCAGTCAGAAATGGAGTTGAAACCCATGCAGTTTCTGGTCCTACGAGCAAGAGTTGTTTTCTGGTAAGAAGAGTCACTATTGTGCTCCCATTGACATACACAGGGTAAATAGCACTGGCGTCTGTTCCCAGCAAGTACAGTGTATTGGACTGAAGTGGAGCTACTGTTCTTGTCAGTTTCCTAAGCAGAGTTGAACTAGATATTGCCCGTGTGTGTAGGAAGCACAGTTGTTTTGTTCTGAGCAAGCTCACTGTTCGGACCCCATAGAAAAGACATTAGAGTAGAATAGTGCTCTTTTATGAAAATCAGAGTGTGTTTCTTATAAGGCGAGCTAGTGTTTGTTTCCCAGTCAGAAATGGAGTTGAATCCCATGCAGTTTCTGGTCCTATGAGCAAGAGGTGTTTTCTGATAAGAAGAGTCACTATTGCGCTCCTATTGCCATACACAGTGCAAATAGCACTCCCGTGTGTTCCCAGCTAGTCCAGTGTATTGGACTGAAGCGGAGCTACCGTTCTTGTCAGTTTCATAAGCAGAGTTGAACTAGATATGGCCCGTGTGTGTAGGAAGCACAGTTCTTTTGTTCTGAGCAAGCTCACTCTTCGGACCCCATAGGAAACACAGTAGAGTAGAAGAGTGCTCTTTTCTCAAAAGCAGAGTGTGTTTCTTGTAAGGCAAGCTAGCGTTTGTTTCCCAGTCCTAAATGGAGTTGAATCACATCCTGTTTTTGGTACTTGGAGCAAGAGTTGTTTTCTGGTAAGGAAAGTCACTATTGCACTCCCATTGCCATACACAGTGCAAATAGCACTCTCGTCTGTTCCCAGCAAGTACAGTGTATTGGACTGAAGAGGAGCTGCTGTTCTTGTCAATTTCCTAAGCAGAGTTGAACTAGATATGGCCCCTGTGTGTAGGAAGCACAGTTCTTTTGTTCTGAGCAAGCTCACTGTTCCGACCCCATAGAATACACAGTAGAGTAGAAGAGTGCTCTTTTCTCAAAAGCAGAGTGTGTTTCTTGTAAGGCGAGCTAGCGTTTGTTTCCCAGTCCTAAATGGAGTTGAATCACATGCAGTTTCTGGTCTTACGAGCAAGAGTTGTTTTCTGGTAAGGAAAGTCACTATTGCGCTCCCATTGACATACACAGTGTAAATAGCACTCGCATCTGTTCCCAGCAAGTATAGAATATGGACTGAAGCGGAGCTACTGTTCTTGTCAGTTTCCTAAGCAGAGTTGTACTAGATATGGCCCGTGTGTAGGAAGCACAGTTCTTTTGTTCTGAGCAAGCTCACTGTTCGGACCTTACAGGATACACAGTCGAGTAGAAGAGTGCTCTTTTCTCAAAAGCAGAGTGTCTTTCTTGTTAGGCGAGCTAGTGTTTGTTTCACAGTCCTAAATGGAGTTGAATCACATGTAGATTCTTGTCCTATGAGCAAGAGTTGTTTTCTGGTAAGAAGAGTCACTATTGCGCTCCCATTGTCATTCACAGGGCAAATAGCACTGGCGTCTGTTCCCAGCATGTACAGTGTATTGGACTGAACAGGAGCTACTGTTCTTTTCAGTTCCCTAAGCAGAATTGAACTAGATATGGCCGTATTTGTAGGAAGCACAGTTCTTTTGTTCTGAGCAAGCTCACTCTTCTGGCCCTATAAGAAACACAGTACAGTAGAAGAGTGCTCTTTTCTCAAAAGCAGAGTGTGTTTCTTGTAAGGCAATCTAGCGTTTGTTTCCCAGTCCTAAATGGAGTTGAATCACATGCAGTTTTTGGTCCTACGAGCAAGAGTTGTTTTCTGGTAATAAAGTCACTATTGCGCTCCCATTGCCATACACAGTGCAAATAGCACTCGCATCTGTTCCCAACAAGTACAGTGTATTGGACTGAAGCAGAGCTACTGTTCTTGCCAGTTTCCTAAGCAGATTTGAACTAGATATGGCCCGTGTGTGTAGGAAGCACAGTTCTTTTGTTCTGAGCAAGCACACTGTTCGAACTCCATAGGAAACACAGTAGAGTAGAAGAGTGCTCTTTTCTCAAAAGCAGAGTGTGTTTCTTGTAAGGCGAGCTAGTGTTTGCTTCCCAGTCAGAAATGGAGTTGATTCCCATGCAGTTTCTGGTCCTACGAGCAAGAGGTGTTTTCTGGTAAGGAAAGTCACTATTACGCTCCCATTTACATACACAGTGCAAAGAGCACTCGCGTCTGTTCCCAGCAAGTACAGTGTATTGGACTGAATAGGAGCTACTGTTCTTCTCAGTTTCCTAAGCAGAGTTGAACTACATATGGTCCGTGTGTGTAGGAAGCACAGTTCTTTTGTTCTGAGCATGCTCACTGTTCGGACCCCAAAGGAAACACAGTAGAGTAGAAGAGTGCTCTTTTCTCAAAAGCAGAGTGTGTTTCTTGTAAGGCGAGCTGTCATTTGTTTCCTAGTCCTAAATGGAGTTGAATCACATGCAGTTTTTGGTTCTACGACCAAGAGTTGTTTTCTGGTAAGGAAAGTCATTATTGTGCTCCCATTGCCATATACAGGGCAAATAGCCCTCGCGTCTGTTCCCAGCTAGTACAGTGTATTGGACTGAAGAGGAGCTACCGTTCTTGTCAGTTTCCTAAGCAGAGTTGAACTAGATATGGCCCGTGTGTGTAGGAAGCACAGTTCTTTTGTTCTGAGCAAGCTCACTTTTCGGACCCCATAGGAAACACAGTAGAGTAGAAGAGTGCTCTTTTCTCAAAAGCAGAGTGTGTTTCTTGTAAGGCAAGCTAGCGTTTGTTTCCCAGTCCTAAATGGAGTTGAATCACATCCTGTTTTTGGTACTTGGTGCAAGAGTTGTTTTCTGGTAAGGAAAGTCACTATTGCACTCCCATTGCCATACACAGTGCAAATAGCACTCGCGTCTGTTCCCAGCAAGTACAGTGTATTGGACTGAAGAGGAGCTGCTGTTCTTGTCAATTTCCTTAGCAGAGTTGAACTAGATATGGCCCCTGTGTGTAGAAAGCACAGTTCTTTTGTTCTGAGCAAGCTCACTGTTCCGACCCCATAGAATACACAGTAGAGTAGAAGAGTGCTCTTTTCTCAAAAGCAGAGTGTGTTTCTTGTAAGGCGAGCTAGCGTTTGTTTCCCAGATCTAAATGGAGTTGAATCACATGCAGTTTCTGGTCTTACGAGCAAGAGTTGTTTTCTGGTAAGGAAAGTCACTATTGTGCTCCCATTGACATACACAGTGTAAATAGCACTCGCATCTGTTCCCAGCAAGTACAGTGTATGGACTGAAGCGGAGCTACTGTTCTTGTCAGTTTCCTAAGCAGAGTTGTACTAGATATGGCCCGTGTGTGTAGGAAGCACAGTTCTTTTGTTCTGAGCAAGCTCACTGTTCGGACCTTATAGGATACACAGTCGAGTAGAAGAGTG
>NW_026738368.1:0-19006 GCF_949786415.1 Peromyscus eremicus
GGATCTACTGTTCTTGTCAGTTTCCTCAGCACAGTTGAACTAGATATGTTCCATGTGTGTAGGAAGCACAGTTCTTTTGTTCTGAGCAAGCTCACTGTTTGGACCCCATTGGAAACACAGTAGAGTAGAAGAGTGCTCTTTTCTCAAAAGCAGAGTTTGTTTCTTGGAAGACGAGCTTAGCTAGCGTTTGTTTCCCAGTCCTAAATGGAGTTGAATCACATGCAGTTTCTGGTCCTAGGAGCAAGAGTTGTTTTCTGGTAAGAAGAGTCACTATTGTGCTCTCATTGTCATACACAGTGCAAATAGCACTCGCGTCTGTTCCCAGCAAGTACAGTGTATCGGACTGAAGTGGAGCTACTGTTCTTGTCAGTTTCCTAAGCAGAGTTCAACTAGATATGGTCGGTGTGTGTAGGAAGCACAGTTCTTTTGTTCTGAGCAAGCTCACTGTTCTGGCCCTATAGAAAACACAGTAGAGTAGAAGAGTGCTCTTTTCTCTAAAGCAGAGTGTGTTTCTTGTAAGGAGAGCTAGCGTTTGTTTCCCAGTCCTAAACGGAGTTGAATCATATGCAGTTTCTGGTCCTACGAGCAAGAGTTGTTTTATGGTAAGAAGAGTGACTATTGCACTGCCATTGCCATACACAGGACAAATAGCACTGTTGTCTGTTCCCAGGAGTACAGTGTATTGGACTGAAGAGGATCTACTGTTCTTGTCAGGTTCTTAAGCAGAATTGAACTAGGTGTGCCGGTGTGTGTAGGAAGCACGTTTTTTTTGTTCTGAGCAAGCTCACTGTTCGGATCTCATAGGAAACACAGTAGAGTAGAAGAGTGCTCTTTTCTCAAAAGCAGAGTGTGTTTCTTGTAAGGCGAGCTAGAGTTTTTATCCTAGTCCTAAATGGAGTTCAATCACAAGCAGTTTCCGGTCGTATGAGCAAGAGTTGTTTTCTGGTAAGGAAAGTTACTATTGTGCTCCCATTGCCATACACAGTGCAAATAGCACTCACGTCTGTTCCCAGGAAGTACAGTGTATTGGACTGAATAGGAGCTACTGGTCTTGTCAGTTTCCTAAGCAGAGTTGAACTAGATATGTTTGGTGTTTGTAGGAAGCACAGTTCTTTTGTTCTGAGCAAGCTCACTGTTTGGACCCCATAGGAAACTCAGTAGAGTAGAAGAGTGCTCTTTTCTCAAAAGCAGAGTGTGTTTCTTGTAAGGCGAGCTAGCGTTTGTATCCCAGTCCTAAATGGAGTTGAATCACATGGAGTTTCTGGTCCTTCAAGCAAGAGATGTTTTCTGGTAAGAAGAGTCACTATTGCGCTGCCATTGCCATACACAGGACAAATAGCACTGGCGTCTTTTCCAAGCAAGTACAGTGTATTGGACGAAAGAGGATCTACTGTTCTTGTCAGGTTCCTAATCAGACTTGAACTAGATATGGCCTTGTGTGTAGGAAGCACAGTTTTTTTGTTCTGAGGAAGCTCACTGTTCGGACCCCATAGGAAACACAGTAGAGTAGAATTGTGCTCTTTTCTCAAAAGCAGAGTGTGTTTCATGTAAAGCAAGCTAGCATTTGTTTCCCAGTGCTAAATGAAGTTGAATCCCATGCAGTTTCTTTTCCGACGAGCAAGAGTTGTTTTCTGGTAAGAAGAGTCAATATTGCGCTGCCATTGCCCTACACAGGACAAATAGCACTGGCGTCTGTTCCCAGCAAGTACAATGTATTGGACTGAAGAGGAGCTACTGTTCTTGTCAGTTTCCTAAGCAGAGCTGAACTAGATATGGTCCGTGTGTGTAGGAAGCACAGTTCTTTTGTTCTGAGCAAGCTCACTGTTTGGACCCCATAGGAAACACAGTAGAGTAGAAGAGTGCTCTTTTCTCTAAAGCAGAGTGTGTTTCTTGTAAGGCGAGCTAGCGTTTGTTTCCCAGTCCTAAATGGAGTGGAATCACATGCAGTTTCTGGTCCGATGAGCAAGAGTTGTTTTCTGGTAAGAAGAGTCACTGTTGCGCTCCAAATGCCATATACAGTACAAATAGCACTCGCGTCTGTTCCCAGCAAGTACAGTGTATTGGACTGAATAGGAGCTACTGTTCTTGTCAGTTTCCTAAGCGGACTTTAAATAGATATGGTCCGTGTTTGTAGGAAGCACAGTTCTTTTGTTCTGAGCAAGCTCACTCTTTGGACCCCATAGGAAACACAGTAGAGTAGAAGAGTGCTCTTTTCTCAAAAGCAGAGTGTGTTTCTTGTAAGGCGAGCTAGCGTTTGTTTCCCAGTCCTAAATGGCATTGAATCACATGGAGTTTCTGGTCCTTCAAGCAAGAGATGTTTTCTGGTAAGAAGAGTCACTATTGTGCTTCCATTGCCATACACAGGACAAATAGCACTGGCGTCTTTTCCAAGCAAGTACAGTGTATTGGACGAAAGAGGATCTACTGTTCTTGTCAGGTTCCTAATCAGACTTGAACTAGATATGGCCTTGTGTGTAGGAAGCACAGTTCTTTTGTTCTGAGCAAGCTCTCTGGTCGGACCCCATAGGAAACACAATAGAGTAGAATTGTGCTCTTTTCTCAAAAGCAGAGTGTGTTTCTTGTAAGGAGAGCTAGCGTTTGTTTCCCAGTCCTAAATGGAGTTGAATCCCATGCAGTTTCTGTTCCTACGAGCAAGAGTTGTTTTCTGGTAAGGAAAGTAACTATTGAGCTCCCATTGCCATACACATTGCAAATAGCACTTGCATCTGTTCCCTGCAAATACAGTGTATCGGACTGAAGAGGAGCTACTGTTCCTGTCAGTTTCCTAAGCAGAGTTGAACGAGATATGGTCAGTGTGTGTAGGAAGCACAGTTCTTTTGTTTTGAGCAAGCTCACTGTTCGGACCCCATAGGAAACACAGTAGAGTAGAATTGTGCTCTTTTCTCAAAAGCAGAGTGTGTTTCTTGTAAGGCGAGCTAGCGTTTTTTTCCCAGTCCTAAATGGAGTTGAATCCCATGCAGTTTCTGTTCCTACGAGCAAGAGTTGTTTTCTGGTAAGGAAAGTAACTATTGAGCTCCCATTGCCATACACAGTGCAAATAGCACTCGCGTCTGTTCCCAGCAAGTACAGTGTATCAGACTGAAGAGGAGCTGCTGTTCTTGTCAGTTTCCTAAGCAGAGTTGAGCTAGATATGGCCCGTGTGTGTAGGAAGCACAGTTCTTATGTTCTGAGCAAGCTTACTGTTCTGGCCCTATAGGAAACTCAGTAGAGTAGAAGAGTGCACTTTTCTTAAAAGCAGAGTGTGTTTCTTGTAAGGCGAGCTCGCGTTTGTTTCCCAGTCCTAAATGGAGTTGAGTCACATGCAGTTTTTTGTCCTACGAGCAAGAGTTGTTTTCTGGTAAGAAGAGTCACTGTTGCGCTCCAAATGCCATATACAGTGAAAATAGCACTCGCGTCTGTTCCCAGCAAGTACAGTGTATTAGACTGAATAGGAGCTAATGTTCTTGTCAGTTTCCTAAGCAGACTTGAACTAGATATGGCCGTGTGTGTAGGAAGCACAGTTTTTTTGTTCTGAGCAAGCTCACTGTTCGGAACACATAGGAAACACAGTAGAGTTGAAGAGTGCTCTTTTCTCAAAAGCAGAGTGTGTTTTTGGAAGGCGAGCTAGCGTTTGTTTCCCAGTCCTAAATGGAGTTGAGTCACATGCAGTGTTTGGTCCTACGAGCAAGAGTTGTTTTCTGGTAAGACGAGTCACTATTGTGCTCCAATTGCCATACACAGTGCAAATAGCACTTGCGTCTGTTCCGAGCAATTACAGTGTATTGGACTGAAGAGGAGCTACTGTTCTTGTCAGTTTCCTAAGCAGAGTTGAACTAGATATGGCCCGTGTGTGTAGGAAGCACAGTTCTTTTGTTCTGAGCAAGCTCACTGTTTAGACCCCATTGGAAACACAGTAGAGTAGAAGAGTGCTCTTTTCTCAAAAGCAGAGTGTGTTTCATGTAAGGCGAGCTAGCATTTGTTTCCCAGTCCTAAATGGAGTTGAATCACATGCAGTTTCTGGTCCTACGAGCAAGAGTTGTTTCATGGTAAGGAAAGTCACTATTGCGCTCCCATTGCCATACACAGTGCAAATAGCACATGCGTCTGTTCCCAGCAAGTACAGTGTATCGGATTGAAGAGGATCTACTGTTCGTGTCAGGTTCCTAAGCAGACTTGAACTAGATATGGCCATGATTGTTCAAATCACAGTTTTTTTGTTATGATCAAGCTCACTGTTTGGAACACTTAGGAAACAGTAGAGTAGAAGAGTGCTCTTTTCTCAAAAGCAGAGTGTGTTTCTTGGAATACGAGCTAGTGTTTGTTTCCCAGTACTAAATGGATTTGAGTCGCATGCAGTTTTTTGTCCTACGAGCAAGAGTTGTTTTCTGGTAAGACGAGTCACTATTGTGTTCCAATTGCCATACACAGTGCAAATAGCACTCGCGTCTGTTCCCAGCAAGTACAGTGTATTGGACTGAATAGGAGGTACTGTTCTTGTCAGTTTCCTAAGAAGAGTTGAACGAGATATGACCCGTGTGTGTAGGAAGCACAGTTCTTTTGTTCTGAGCAAGCTCACTGTTTGGACCCCATAGGAAACACAGTAGAGTAGAAGAGTGCTCTTTTCTCTAAAGCAGAGTGTTTTTCTTGTAAGGTGAGCTCGCGTTTGTTTCCCAGTCCTAAATGGAGTTGAGTCACATGCAGTTTTTGGTCCTACAAGCAAGAGTTGTTTTCTGGTAAGAAGAGTCACTATTGCGCTCCAAATGCCATACACAGTGCAAATAGTACTCGCGTCTGTTCCCTTCAAGTACAGTGTATTGGACTGATTAGGAGCTACTGTTCTTGTCAGTTTCCTCAGCAGAGTTGAACTAGATATGGCCGTGTGTGTAGGAAGCACAGTTCTTTTCTTCTGAGCAAGCTCACTGTTCTGGCCCTATAGGAAACACAGTAGAGTAGAAGAGTGCTCTTTTCTCAAAAGCAGATTGTGTTTCTTGTAAGGCGAGCTAGCATTTGTTTCCCAGTCCTAAATGGAGTTGAATCACATGCAGTTTCTGGTCCTACGACCAAGAGTTGTTTTCTGGTAAGGAAAGTCAGTATTGTGCTCCCATTGCCATACACAGTGCAAATAGCACTCACGTCTGTTCCTAGCAAGTACAGTGTATCGGACTGAAGAGGAGCTACTGTTCTTGTCAGTTTCCTAAGCAGAGTTGAACGAGATATGTCCCGCGTGTGTAGGAAGCACAGTTCTTTTGTTCTGAGCAAGCTCACTGTTTGGACCCCATAGGAAACACAGTAGCGTAGAAGAGTGCTCTATTCTCAAAAGCAGAGTGTGTTTCTTGTAGGGCGAGCTAGCGTTTGTTTCTCAGTCCTAAATGGAGTTGAATCACATGCAGTTTCTGGTCCTACAAACAAGAGTTGTTTTCTGGTAAGAAGAGTCACTATTGTGCTGCCATTGCCATACACAGGACAAATAGCACTGGCGTCTGTTCCCAGCAAGTACAGTGTATTGGACTGGATAGGTGCTACTGTTCTTGACAGTTTCCTAAGCAGAGTTGAACTAGATATGATCCGTGTTTGTAGGAAGCACAGTTCTTTTGTTCTTTGCAAGCTCACTGTTTGGACCCCATAGGAAACACAGTAGAGCAGAAGAGTGCTCTTTTCTCTAAATCAGAGTGTGTTACTTGTAAGGCAAGCTAGCGTTTGTTTCGCAGTCCTAAATGGAGTTGAATCCCATGCAGTTTCTGGTACTACGAGCAAGAGTTGTTTTCTGGTAAAAAAAAGTCACTATTGCGCTGCCATTGCCATACACAGGACAAATAGCACTGGCGTCTGTTCGCAGCAAGTACAGTATATTGGGCTAATGAGGATCTAGTGTTCTTGTCAGGTTCCTAAGCAGACTTGAACTAGATATGGCCGTGTGTGTAGGAAGCACAGTTTTTTTGTTCTGAGCAAGCTCACTTTTCGGACCACATAGGAAACACAGTAGAGTAGAAGAGTGCTTTTTTCTCAAAAGCAGAGTGTGTTTCTTTTAAGGCGAGCTAGCGTTTGTTTCCCATTCCTAAATGGAAGGGAATCACATGCAGTTTGTGTTCCTACGAGCAAGAGTTGTTTTCTGGTAAGGAAAGTCACTATTGTGCTCCCATTGCCATACACAGTGCAAACAGCTCTCCCATCTGTTCCCAGCAAGTACAGTGTATTGGAAAGAAGAGGAGCTACTGTTCTTCCCAGTTTCCTTAGCAGAGTTGAACTACATATGGCTCGTGTCTGTAGGAAGCACAGTTCTTTTGTTCTGAGCAAGCTCACTGTTTTGGCCCTATAGGAAACACAGTAGAGTAGAAGAGTGCTCTTTTCTCAAAAGCAGAGTGTGTTTCTTGTAAAGCGAGCTAGAGTATGTTTCCCAGTCCTAAATGGAGTTGAATCACATGCAGTTTCTGGTCCACGAGCAAGCGTTGTTTTATGGTTAGAAGAGTCACTTTTGCGCTGCCATTGCCATACACAGGACAAATAGCACTGGCGTCTATTCCCAGCAAGTACAGTGTATTGGACTGAAGAGGATCTACCGTTCTTGTCAGGTTCCTAAGCAGAATTGAACTAGATATGGCCTTGTGTGTAGGAAGCACAGTTCTTTTGTTCTGAGCAAGTTCAGTGTTTGGACTCCATAGGAAACACAGTAGAGTAGAGGAGTGCTCTTTTCTCAAAAGCAGATTGTGTTTCTTGTAAGGCGAGCTAGCGTTTGTTTCCCAGTCCTATGTGGAGTTGAGACACATGCAGTTTTTTGTCCTACGAGGAAGAGTTGTTTTCTGGTAAGACGAGTCACTATTGTGCTCTAATTGCCATACACAGTGCAAATAGCACTCGCGTCTCTTCCCCGCAAGTACAGTGTATTGGACTGAAGAGGAGCTACTGTTCTTGTCAGTTTCCTAAGCAGAGTTGAACTAGATATGGCCCTTGTGTGTAAAAAGCACAGTTCTTTGGTTCTGAGCAAGCTCACTGTTCGGACACCATAGGAAACACAGTAGAGTAGAAGAGTGCTCTTTTCTCAAAAGCAGAGTGTGTTTCATGTAAGGCGAGCTAGTGTTTGTTTCCCAGTCCTAAATGGAGTTGAATCACATGCAGTTTCAGGTACTACGAGCAAGAGTTGTTTTCTGGTAAGGAAAGTCACTATTGTGCTCCCATTGCCATACACAGTGCAAATAGCACTCGCGTCTGTTCCCAGAAAGTACAGTGTATCGGACTGCCGAGGAGCTACTGTTCTTGTCAGTTTCCTAAGCAGAGTTGAACTAGATATGGCCCATGTGTAGGAAGCACAGGTCTTTTGTTCTGAGCAAGCTCACTGTTCTGGCCCTATAGGAAACACAGTAGAGTAGAAGAGTGCTCTTTTCTCTAATGCAGAGTGTGTTTCTTGTAAGGTGAGCGAGCGTTTGTTTCCCAGTCCTAAATGGAGTTGAATCACATGCAGTTTCTGGTCCTACGAGCAAGAGTTGTTTTCTGGTAAGAAGAGTCACTATTGTGCTGCCATTGCCATACACAAGACAAATAGCACTGGCGTCTGTTTCCAGCAAGTACAGTGTATTGTACTGAAGAGGATCTACTGTTATTGTCAGGTTCATAAGCAGACTTGAACTAGATATGGCCGTGTGTGTAGGAAGCACAGTTCGTTTGTTCTGCGCAAGCTCACTGTTCGGACCCCATAGGAAACACAGTAGAGTAGATGAGAGCTCTTTTCTCAAAAGCAGAGTGTGTTTCTTGTAAGGCAAGCTAGCATTTGTTTCCCAGTCCTAAATGGTGTTGAATCACATGCAATTTCTGGTCCTACGAGCAAGAGTTGTTTTCTGGTAAGGAAAGTCACTAATGCGCTTTCATTGCCATACACAATGCAAATAGCACTCGCGTCTGTTCCCAGCAAGTATAGTGTATCGGACTGAAGAGGAGCTACTGTTCTTGTCAGTTTCCTAAGCAGAATTGAACTAGATATGGCCGTGTGTGTAGGAAGCACAGTTCTTTTGTTCTGAGCAAGCTCACTGTTCGGACCCCATAGGAAACACAGTAGAGTAGAAGAGTGCTCTTTTCTCAAAAGCAGAGTGTGTTTCTGGTAAGGCGAGCTAGCATTTGTTTCCCAGTCCTAAATGGAGTTGAATCACATGCAGTTTCTGGTACTACGAGCAAGAGTTGTTTTCTGGTAAGGAAAGTCACTATTGTGCTCCCATTGCCATACACAGTGCAAATAGCACTCGCGTCTGTTCCCAGAAAGTACAGTGTATCGGACTGCCGAGGAGCTACTGTTCTTGTAAGTTTCCTAAGCAGAGTTGAACTAGATATGGCCCATGTGTAGGAAGCACAGTTCTTTTGTTCTGAGCAAGCTCACTGTTCTGGCCCTATAGGAAACACAGTAGAGTAGAAGAGTGCTCTTTTCTCTAATGCAGAGTGTGTTTCTTTTAAGGCGAGCTAGCGTTTGTTTCCCAGTCCTAAATGGAGTTGAATCACATGCAGTTTCTGGTCCTACGAGCAAGAGTTGTTTTATGGTAAGAACAGTCACTATTGTGCTGCCATTGCCATACACAGGACAAATAGCATTGGCGTCTGTTCCCAGCTAGTACAGTGTATTGGACTGAAGAGGATCTACTGTTCTTGTCAGTTTCCTAAGCAGACTTGAACTAGATATGGCCGTGTGTGTAGGAAGCACAGTTCGGTTGTTCTGCGCAAGCTCACTGTTCGGACCCCATAGGAAACACAGTAGAGTAGATGAGTGCTCTTTTCTCAAAACCAGAGTGTGTTCCTTGAAAGGCGAGCTAGCATTTGTTTCCCAGTCCTAAATGGAGATGAATCACATCCAGTTTCTGGTCTTATGAGCAAGAGTTGTTTTCTGGTAAGGAAAGTCACTATTGCGCTCCCATTCCCATACACAGTGCAAATAGCACATGCGTCTGTTCCCAGCAAGTACAGTGTATTGGAATGAAGAGGAGCTACTGTTCTTGTCAGGTTCCTAAGCAGAGTTGAACTCGATATGGCCCGTGTGTGTAGGAAGCACAGTTCTTATGTTCTGAGCAAGCTCACTGTTCTGGCCCTATAGGAAACACAGTAGAGAAGAAGAGTGCTCTTTTCTCAAAAGCGGAGTGTGTTTCTTGTAAGGCGAGCTAGCGTTTGTTTCCTAGTCCTAAATGGAGTTGAATCACTTGCAGTTTCAGGTCCTACGATCAAGAGTTCTTTTCTGGTAAGGAAAGTCACATTGCGCTCCCATTGCCATACACAGTGCAAATAGCACTCGCCTCTGTTCCCAGCAAGTACAGTGTATTGGACTGGATAGGTGTTAATGTTCTTGTCAGTTTCCTAAGCAGAGTTGAACTAGATATGATCCGTGTTTGTAGGAAGCACAGTTCTTTTGTTCTTTGCAAGCTCACTGTTTGGACCCCATAGGAAACACAGTAGAGTAGAAGAGGGCTCTTTTCTCTAAAGCAGAGTGTATTTCTTGTAAGGCGAGCTAGCATTTGTTTCCCAGTCCTAAATGGAGTTGAATCACATGCATTTTCTGGTACTACGAGCAAGAGTTGTTTTATGGTAAGAAGAGTCACTATTGCACTGCCATTGCCATACACAGGACAAATAGCACTGGCATCTGTTCGCAGCAAGTACAGTGTATTGGGCTGAAGAGGATGTACTGTTCTTGTCAGGTTCCTAAGCAGACTTGAACTAGATATGGCCGTGTGTGTAGGAAGCACAGTTTTTTTGTTCTGAGCAAGCTCACTTTTCGGAACACATAGGAAACACAGTAGAGTAGAAGAGTGCTCTTTTCTCAAAAGCAGAGTGTGTTTCTTAAAAGTGGAGCTAGCGTTTGTTTCCCAGTCCTAAATGGAGTTGAGTCACATGCAGTTTTTTGTCCTACGAGCAAGAGTTGTTTTCTGGTAAGAAGAGTCACTATTGTGCTTCCATTGCCATATACAGGACAAAGAGCACTGGCGTCTGTTCCCAGCAAATACAGTGTATTGGACTGAAGAGGATCTACTGTTCTTTCAGGTTCCTAAGCAGAATTGAACTAGATATGGCCGTGTGTGTAGGAAGCACAGTTCTTTTGTTCTGAGCAAGCTCACTGTTTAGACCCCATTGGAAACACAGTAGAGTAGAAGAGTGCTCTTTTCTCAAAAGCAGAGTGTGTTTCATGTAAGGCGAGCTAGCATTTGTTTCCCAGTCCTAAATGGAGTTGAATCACATGCAGTTTCTGGTCCTACGAGCAAGAGTTGTTTCATGGTAAGGAAAGTCACTATTGCGCTCCCATTGCCATACACAGTGCAAATAGCACATGCGTCTGTTCCCAGCAAGTACAGTGTATCGGATTGAAGAGGATCTACTGTTCGTGTCAGGTTCCTAAGCAGACTTGAACTAGATATGGCCATGATTGTTCAAATCACAGTTTTTTTGTTATGATCAAGCTCACTGTTTGGAACACTTAGGAAACAGTAGAGTAGAAGAGTGCTCTTTTCTCAAAAGCAGAGTGTGTTTCTTGGAATACGAGCTAGTGTTTGTTTCCCAGTACTAAATGGATTTGAGTCGCATGCAGTTTTTTGTCCTACGAGCAAGAGTTGTTTTCTGGTAAGACGAGTCACTATTGTGTTCCAATTGCCATACACAGTGCAAATAGCACTCGCGTCTGTTCCCAGCAAGTACAGTGTATTGGACTGAATAGGAGGTACTGTTCTTGTCAGTTTCCTAAGAAGAGTTGAACGAGATATGACCCGTGTGTGTAGGAAGCACAGTTCTTTTGTTCTGAGCAAGCTCACTGTTTGGACCCCATAGGAAACACAGTAGAGTAGAAGAGTGCTCTTTTCTCTAAAGCAGAGTGTTTTTCTTGTAAGGTGAGCTCGCGTTTGTTTCCCAGTCCTAAATGGAGTTGAGTCACATGCAGTTTTTGGTCCTACAAGCAAGAGTTGTTTTCTGGTAAGAAGAGTCACTATTGCGCTCCAAATGCCATACACAGTGCAAATAGTACTCGCGTCTGTTCCCTTCAAGTACAGTGTATTGGACTGATTAGGAGCTACTGTTCTTGTCAGTTTCCTCAGCAGAGTTGAACTAGATATGGCCGTGTGTGTAGGAAGCACAGTTCTTTTCTTCTGAGCAAGCTCACTGTTCTGGCCCTATAGGAAACACAGTAGAGTAGAAGAGTGCTCTTTTCTCAAAAGCAGATTGTGTTTCTTGTAAGGCGAGCTAGCATTTGTTTCCCAGTCCTAAATGGAGTTGAATCACATGCAGTTTCTGGTCCTACGACCAAGAGTTGTTTTCTGGTAAGGAAAGTCAGTATTGTGCTCCCATTGCCATACACAGTGCAAATAGCACTCACGTCTGTTCCTAGCAAGTACAGTGTATCGGACTGAAGAGGAGCTACTGTTCTTGTCAGTTTCCTAAGCAGAGTTGAACGAGATATGTCCCGCGTGTGTAGGAAGCACAGTTCTTTTGTTCTGAGCAAGCTCACTGTTTGGACCCCCATAGGAAACACAGTAGCGTAGAAGAGTGCTCTATTCTCAAAAGCAGAGTGTGTTTCTTGTAGGGCGAGCTAGCGTTTGTTTCTCAGTCCTAAATGGAGTTGAATCACATGCAGTTTCTGGTCCTACAAACAAGAGTTGTTTTCTGGTAAGAAGAGTCACTATTGTGCTGCCATTGCCATACACAGGACAAATAGCACTGGCGTCTGTTCCCAGCAAGTACAGTGTATTGGACTGGATAGGTGCTACTGTTCTTGACAGTTTCCTAAGCAGAGTTGAACTAGATATGATCCGTGTTTGTAGGAAGCACAGTTCTTTTGTTCTTTGCAAGCTCACTGTTTGGACCCCATAGGAAACACAGTAGAGCAGAAGAGTGCTCTTTTCTCTAAATCAGAGTGTGTTACTTGTAAGGCAAGCTAGCGTTTGTTTCGCAGTCCTAAATGGAGTTGAATCCCATGCAGTTTCTGGTACTACGAGCAAGAGTTGTTTTCTGGTAAAAAAAAGTCACTATTGCGCTGCCATTGCCATACACAGGACAAATAGCACTGGCGTCTGTTCGCAGCAAGTACAGTATATTGGGCTAATGAGGATCTAGTGTTCTTGTCAGGTTCCTAAGCAGACTTGAACTAGATATGGCCGTGTGTGTAGGAAGCACAGTTTTTTTGTTCTGAGCAAGCTCACTTTTCGGACCACATAGGAAACACAGTAGAGTAGAAGAGTGCTTTTTTCTCAAAAGCAGAGTGTGTTTCTTTTAAGGCGAGCTAGCGTTTGTTTCCCATTCCTAAATGGAAGGGAATCACATGCAGTTTGTGTTCCTACGAGCAAGAGTTGTTTTCTGGTAAGGAAAGTCACTATTGTGCTCCCATTGCCATACACAGTGCAAACAGCCCTCCCATCTGTTCCCAGCAAGTACAGTGTATTGGAAAGAAGAGGAGCTACTGTTCTTCCCAGTTTCCTTAGCAGAGTTGAACTACATATGGCTCGTGTCTGTAGGAAGCACAGTTCTTTTGTTCTGAGCAAGCTCACTGTTTTGGCCCTATAGGAAACACAGTAGAGTAGAAGAGTGCTCTTTTCTCAAAAGCAGAGTGTGTTTCTTGTAAAGCGAGCTAGAGTATGTTTCCCAGTCCTAAATGGAGTTGAATCACATGCAGTTTCTGGTCCACGAGCAAGCGTTGTTTTATGGTTAGAAGAGTCACTTTTGCGCTGCCATTGCCATACACAGGACAAATAGCACTGGCGTCTATTCCCAGCAAGTACAGTGTATTGGACTGAAGAGGATCTACCGTTCTTGTCAGGTTCCTAAGCAGAATTGAACTAGATATGGCCTTGTGTGTAGGAAGCACAGTTCTTTTGTTCTGAGCAAGTTCAGTGTTTGGACTCCATAGGAAACACAGTAGAGTAGAAGAGTGCTCTTTTCTCAAAAGCAGATTGTGTTTCTTGTAAGGCGAGCTAGCGTTTGTTTCCCAGTCCTATGTGGAGTTGAGACACATGCAGTTTTTTGTCCTACGAGGAAGAGTTGTTTTCTGGTAAGACGAGTCACTATTGTGCTCTAATTGCCATACACAGTGCAAATAGCACTCGCGTCTCTTCCCCGCAAGTACAGTGTATTGGACTGAAAAGGAGCTACTGTTCTTGTCAGTTTCCTAAGCAGAGTTGAACTAGATATGGCCCTTGTGTGTAAAAAGCACAGTTCTTTGGTTCTGAGCAAGCTCACTGTTCGGACACCATAGGAAACACAGTAGAGTAGAAGAGTGCTCTTTTCTCAAAAGCAGAGTGTGTTTCATGTAAGGCGAGCTAGTGTTTGTTTCCCAGTCCTAAATGGAGTTGAATCACATGCAGTTTCAGGTACTACGAGCAAGAGTTGTTTTCTGGTAAGGAAAGTCACTATTGTGCTCCCATTGCCATACACAGTGCAAATAGCACTCGCGTCTGTTCCCAGAAAGTACAGTGTATCGGACTGCCGAGGAGCTACTGTTCTTGTCAGTTTCCTAAGCAGAGTTGAACTAGATATGGCCCATGTGTAGGAAGCACAGGTCTTTTGTTCTGAGCAAGCTCACTGTTCTGGCCCTATAGGAAACACAGTAGAGTAGAAGAGTGCTCTTTTCTCTAATGCAGAGTGTGTTTCTTGTAAGGTGAGCGAGCGTTTGTTTCCCAGTCCTAAATGGAGTTGAATCACATGCAGTTTCTGGTCCTACGAGCAAGAGTTGTTTTATGGTAAGAAGAGTCACTATTGTGCTGCCATTGCCATACACAGGACAAATAGCACTGGCGTCTGTTTCCAGCAAGTACAGTGCATTGTACTGAAGAGGATCTACTGTTCTTGTCAGGTTCCTAAGCAGACTTGAACTAGATATGGCCGTGTGTGTAGGAAGCACAGTTCGTTTGTTCTGCGCAAGCTCACTGTTCGGACCCCATAGGAAACACAGTAGAGTAGATGAGAGCTCTTTTCTCAAAAGCAGAGTGTGTTTCTTGTAAGGCAAGCTAGCATTTGTTTCCCAGTCCAAAATGGTGTTGAATCACATGCAGTTTCTGGTCCTACGAGCAAGAGTTGTTTTCTGGTAAGGAAAGTCACTAATGCGCTCCCATTGCCATACACAATGCAAATAGCACTCGCGTCTGTTCCCAGCAAGTATAGTGTATCGGACTGAAGAGGAGCTACTGTTCTTGTCAGTTTCCTAAGCAGAGTTGAACTAGATGTGGCCCCTGTGTGTAGGAAGCACAGTTCTTTTGTTCTGAGCAAGCTCACTGTTCGGACCCCATAGGAAACACAGTAGAGTAGAAGAGTGCTCTTTTCTCAAAAGCAGAGTGTGTTTCATGTAAGGCGAGCTAGCATTTGTTTCCCAGTCCTAAATGGAGTTGAATCACATGCAGTTTCTGGTACTACGAGCAAGAGTTGTTTTCTGGTAAGGAAAGTCACTATTGTGCTCCCATTGCCATACACAGTGCAAATAGCACTCGCGTCTGTTCCCAGAAAGTACAGTGTATCGGACTGCCGAGGAGCTACTGTTCTTGTAAGTTTCCTAAGCAGAGTTGAACTAGATATGGCCCATGTGTAGGAAGCACAGTTCTTTTGTTCTGAGCAAGCTCACTGTTCTGGCCCTATAGGAAACACAGTAGAGTAGAAGAGTGCTCTTTTCTCTAATGCAGAGTGTGTTTCTTTTAAGGCGAGCTAGCGTTTGTTTCCCAGTCCTAAATGGAGTTGAATCACATGCAGTTTCTGGTCCTACGAGCAAGAGTTGTTTTATGGTAAGAACAGTCACTATTGTGCTGCCATTGCCATACACAGGACAAATAGCACTGGCGTCTGTTCCCAGCTAGTACAGTGTATTGGACTGAAGAGGATCTACTGTTCTTGTCAGTTTCCTAAGCAGACTTGAACTAGATATGGCCGTGTGTGTAGGAAGCACAGTTCGGTTGTTCTGCGCAAGCTCACTGTTCGGACCCCATAGGAAACACAGTAGAGTAGATGAGTGCTCTTTTCTCAAAACCAGAGTGTGTTCCTTGAAAGGCGAGCTAGCATTTGTTTCCCAGTCCTAAATGGAGATGAATCACATCCAGTTTCTGGTCTTATGAGCAAGAGTTGTTTTCTGGTAAGGAAAGTCACTATTGCGCTCCCATTCCCATACACAGTGCAAATAGCACATGCGTCTGTTCCCAGCAAGTACAGTGTATTGGAATGAAGAGGAGCTACTGTTCTTGTCAGGTTCCTAAGCAGAGTTGAACTCGATATGGCCCGTGTGTGTAGGAAGCACAGTTCTTATGTTCTGAGCAAGCTCACTGTTCTGGCCCTATAGGAAACACAGTAGAGAAGAAGAGTGCTCTTTTCTCAAAAGCGGAGTGTGTTTCTTGTAAGGCGAGCTAGCGTTTGTTTCCTAGTCCTAAATGGAGTTGAATCACTTGCAGTTTCAGGTCCTACGATCAAGAGTTCTTTTCTGGTAAGGAAAGTCACATTGCGCTCCCATTGCCATACACAGTGCAAATAGCACTCGCCTCTGTTCCCAGCAAGTACAGTGTATTGGACTGGATAGGTGTTAATGTTCTTGTCAGTTTCCTAAGCAGAGTTGAACTAGATATGATCCGTGTTTGTAGGAAGCACAGTTCTTTTGTTCTTTGCAAGCTCACTGTTTGGACCCCATAGGAAACACAGTAGAGTAGAAGAGGGCTCTTTTCTCTAAAGCAGAGTGTATTTCTTGTAAGGCGAGCTAGCATTTGTTTCCCAGTCCTAAATGGAGTTGAATCACATGCATTTTCTGGTACTACGAGCAAGAGTTGTTTTATGGTAAGAAGAGTCACTATTGCACTGCCATTGCCATACACAGGACAAATAGCACTGGCATCTGTTCGCAGCAAGTACAGTGTATTGGGCTGAAGAGGATGTACTGTTCTTGTCAGGTTCCTAAGCAGACTTGAACTAGATATGGCCGTGTGTGTAGGAAGCACAGTTTTTTTGTTCTGAGCAAGCTCACTTTTCGGAACACATAGGAAACACAGTAGAGTAGAAGAGTGCTCTTTTCTCAAAAGCAGAGTGTGTTTCTTAAAAGTGGAGCTAGCGTTTGTTTCCCAGTCCTAAATGGAGTTGAGTCACATGCAGTTTTTTGTCCTACGAGCAAGAGTTGTTTTCTGGTAAGAAGAGTCACTATTGTGCTTCCATTGCCATATACAGGACAAAGAGCACTGGCGTCTGTTCCCAGCAAATACAGTGTATTGGACTGAAGAGGATCTACTGTTCTTTCAGGTTCCTAAGCAGAATTGAACTAGATATGGCCGTGTGTGTAGGAAGCACAGTTCTTTTGTTCTGAGCAAGCTCACTGTTCTGGCCCTACAGGAAACACAGTAGAGTAGAAGAGTGCTCTTTTCTCTAAAGCAGAGTGTGTTTCTTGTAAGGCGAGCTAGCGTTTGTTTCCCAGTCCTAAATGGAGTTGAATCACATGCAGTTTTCGGTCCTACGAGCAAGAGTTGTTTTCTGGTAAGAAGAGTCACTGTTGCGTTCCAAATGCCATATACAGTACAAATAGCACTCACGTCTGTTCCCAGCAAGTACAGTGTATTGGACTGAATAGGAGCTACTGTTCTTGTCAGTTTCCTAAGCAGACTTGAACTAGATATGGCCGTGTGTGTAGGAAGCACAGTTTTTTTGTTCTGAGCAAGCTCACTGTTCGGAACACATAGGAAACACAGTAGAGTAGAAGAGTGCTCTTTTCTCAAAAGCAGAGTGTGTTTTTGGAAGGCGAGCTAGCGTTTGTTTCCCAGTCCTAAATAGAGTTGAGTCACATGCAGTTTTTTGTCCTACGAGCAAGAGTTGTTTTCTGGTAAGACGAGTCACTATTGTGCTCCAATTGCCATTCACAGTGCAAATAGCACTCGCGTCTGTTCCCAGCAAGTACAGTGTATTGGACTGAAGAGGAGCTACTGTTCTTGTCAGTTTCCTAAGCAGAGTTGAACTACATATGGTTCGTGTGTGTAGGAAGCACAGTTCTTTTGTTCTGAGCAAGCTCACTGTTTGGACCCCATAGGAAATACAGTAGAGTAGAAGAGTGCTCTTTTCTCAAAAGCAGAGTTTGTTTCTTCTAAGGCAAGCTAGCGTTTGTTTCCCAGTCCTAAATGGAGTTGAGTCGCATGCAGTTTTTTGTCCTACAAGCAAGAGTTGTTTTCTGGTAAGACGAGTCACTATTGTGCTCCAATTGCCCTACAGAGTGCAAATAGCCCTCGCGTCTATTCCCAGCAAGTACAGTGTATTGGACTGAATAGGAGCTACTGTTCTTGTCAGTTTCCTAAGCAGAGTTGAACTAGATATGGTCCGTGTGTGTAGGATGCACAGTTCTTTTGTTCTCAGCAAGCTCACTGTTCTGGCCCTATAGGAAACACAGTAGAGTAGAAGAGTGCTCTTTTCTCAAAAGCAGAGTGTGTTTCTTGTAAGGCGAGCTAGCGTTTGTTCCCAATCCTAAATGGAGTTGAGTCACATGCAGTTTTTGGTCCTATGAGCAAGAGTTGTTTTCTGGTAAGAAGAGTCACTATTGCGCTCCAAATGCCATACACAGTGCAAATAGTACTCGCGTCTGCTCCCTTCAATACAGTGTATTGGACTGATTAGGAGCTACTGTTTTTGTCAGTTTCCTCAGCAGAGTTGAACTAGATATGGTCCGTGTGTGGGAAGCGCAGTTCTTTTGTTCTGAGCAAGCTCACTGTTGGACCCCATAGGAAACACAGCAGAGTAGAAGAGTGCTCTTTTCTCAAAAGCAGAGTGTTTTTCTTGTAAGGCGAGCTAGCGTTTGTTTCCCAGTCCTAAATGGAGTTGAATCACATGCAGTTCCTGGTACTGCGAGCAAAAGTTGTTTTCCGGTAAGAAGAGTCACTATTGTGCTCCCATTGTCATACACAGGGCAAATAGCACTGGCGTCTGTTCTCAGCATGTACAGTGTATTGGACTGAAGAGGATCTACTGTTCTTGTCAGTTTCCTGAGAAGAGTTGAACTAGATATGGCCCGTGTGTTTAGGAAGCACAGTTCTTTTGTTCTGAGCAAGCTCACTGTTCTGGCCCTATAGGAAACACAGTAGAGTAGAAGAGTGCTCTTTTCTCTAAAGCAGAGTGTGTTTCTTGTAAGGCTAGCTAGCATTTGTTTCCCAGTCCTAAATGGAGTTGAATCACATGCAGTTTCTGGTCCTACAAACAAGAGTTGTTTTCTGGTAAGAAGAGTCACTATTGCGCTGCCATTGCCATACACAGGACAAATAGCACTGGCGTCTGTTCCCAGCAAGTACAGTGTATTGGACTGGATAGGTGCTACTGTTCTTGACAGTTTCCTAAGCAGAGTTGAACTAGATATGATCCGTGTTTGTAGGAAGCACAGTTCTTTTGTTCTTTGCAAGCTCACTGTTTGGACCCCATAGGAAACACAGTAGAGCAGAAGAGTGCTCTTTTCTCTAAAGCAGAGTGTGTTACTTGTAAGGCAAGCTAGCATTTGTTTCGCAGTCCTAAATGGAGTTGAATCCCATGCAGTTTCTGGTACTACGAGCAAGAGTTGTTTTCTGGTAAAAAAAAGTCACTATTGCGCTGCCATTGCCATACACAGGACAAATAGCACTGGCGTCTGTTCGCAGCAAGTACAGTATATTGGGCTAATGAGGATCTAGTGTTCTTGTCAGGTTCCTAAGCAGACTTGAACTAGATATGGCCGTGTGTGTAGGAAGCACAGTTTTTTTGTTCTGAGCAAGCTCACTTTTCGGACCACATAGGAAACACAGTAGAGTAGAAGAGTGCTTTTTTCTCAAAAGCAGAGTGTGTTTCTTTTAAGGCGAGCTAGCATTTGTTTCCCATTCCTAAATGGAAGGGAATCACATGCAGTTTGTGTTCCTACGAGCAAGAGTTGTTTTCTGGTAAGGAAAGTCACTATTGTGCTCCCATTGCCATACACAGTGCAAACAGCCCTCCCATCTGTTCCCAGCAAGTACAGTGCATTGGAAAGAAGAGGAGCTACTGTTCTTCTCAGTTTCCTTAGCAGAGTTGAACTACATATGGCTCGTGTCTGTAGGAAGCACAG
>NW_026738369.1:0-19000 GCF_949786415.1 Peromyscus eremicus
GTGCTTTCTACACACACGGGCCATATCTAGTTCAACTCTGCTTAGGAAACAATCAAGAACAGTAGCTCCTCTTCAGTCCAATACACTGTATTTGCGGGGAACAGACACGAGTGCTATTTGCACTGTGTATGGCATTGGAGCACAATAGTGACTCGTCTTACCAGAAAACAACTCTTGTTCGTAGGACAAAAAAACTGCATGTGACTCAACTCCATTTAGGACTGGGAAACAAACGCTAGCTCGACTTACAAGAAACACACTCTGCTTTTGAGAAAAGAGCATTCTTCTACTCTACTGTGTTTCCTATGGGGTCCGAACAGTGAGCTTGCTCAGAACAAAAGAACTGTGCTTCCTACACACACGGCCATATCTAGTTCACTTCTGCTTAGGAACCTGACAAGAACAGTAGATCCTCTTCAGTCCAATACACTGTACTTGCTGGGAAAAGACGCCAGTGCTATTTGTCCTGTGTATGGCAATGGCAGCACAAATAGTGACTCTTCTTACCAGAAAACAACTCTTGCTCGAAGGACCAGAAACTGCATGTGATTCCACTCCATTTAGGACTGGGAAACAAACTCTAGCTCGCTTTACAAGAAACACACTCTGCTTTTGAGAAAAGAGCACTCTTCTACTCTACTTTGTTTCTTATGGTGTCCGAACAGTGAGCTTGCTCAGAACAAAAGAACTGTGCTTCCTACACACACGGCCATATCTAGTTCAATTCTGCTTAGGAACCTGACAAGAACAGTAGATCCTCTTCAGTCCAATACACTGTACTTGCGGGGAATAGACGCGAGTGCTATTTGCACTGTGTATGTCATTGGAGCACAGTAGTGACTTGTCTTACCAGAAAACAACTCTTGCTCGTAAGACAAAAAACTGCATGTGACTCAACTCCATTTAGGACTGGGAAACAAACGCTAGCTCGACTTCCAAGAAACACATTCTGCTTTTGAGAAAAGAGCACTCTTCTTCTCTACTGTGTTTCCTATGTGTTCCGAACATTGAGCTTGCTCAGAACAAAAAAACTGTGCTTCCTACACACACGGCCATATCTAGTTCAACTCTGCTTAGGAAACTGAGAAGAACTGTAGCTCCTATTAAGTCCAATACACTGTACTTGCTGGGAAAAGACGCGAGTGCTATTTGCCTTGTGTAGGGCAATGGGAGCGCAATAGTGACTTTCCTTACCAGAAAAAAACTCTTGTTCGTAGGACCAGAAACTGCATGTGATTCAACTCCATTTAGGACTAGGAAACAAACGATAGCTCGCCTTACAAAACCACACTCTGCTTTTGAGAAAAGAGCACTCTTCTACTCTACTGTGTTTCCTATAGGGCCAGAACAGTGAGCTTGCTCAGAACATAAGAACGGTGCTTCCTACACACACGGGCCATATCTAGTTGAACTCTGCTTAGGAAACTGACAAGAACAGTAGCTCCTCTTCAGTCCGATACACTGTACTTGCTGGGAACAGACGCGAGAGCTATTTGCACTATGTATGGCAAGGGGAGCACAATAGTGAATTTCCTTACCAGAAAACAAATCTTGCTCTTCGGACCAGAAACTGCATGTGATTCAACTCCATTTAGGACTGGGAAACAAACGCTAGCTCGCCTTACATGAAACACACTCTGCTTTTGAGAAAAGAGCACTCTTCTATTCTACGGTGTTTCCTATGGGGTCCGAACAGTGAGCTTGCTCAGAAGAAAAGAACTGTGCTTCCTACACACACGGGCCATATCTAGTTCAACTCTGCTTAGGAAACAAACAAGAACAGTAGCTCCTCTTCAGTCCAATACACTGTACTTGCGGGGAACAGACGCGAGTGCTATTTGCACTGTGTATGGCAATGGGAGCGCAATAGTGACTCGTCTTACCAGAAAAAAACTCTTGCTCATAGGACAAAAAACTGCATGTGACTCAACTCCATTTACGACTGAGAATCAAACGGTAGCTCGCCTTACAAGAAACACACTCTGCTTTAGAGAAAAGAGCACTCTTCTACTCTACTGTGTTTCCTATGGGGCCAGAGCAGTGAGCTTGCTCAGAACATAAGAACTGTGTTTCATACACACACGGGCCATATCTAGTTGAACTCTGCTTAGGAACCTGACAAGAACAGCAGCTCCTCTTCAGTCCAATACACTGTAATTGCTGGGAACCGACGCATGTGCTATTTGCACTGTGTATGGCAATGGGAGCGCAATAGTGACTTTCCTTACCAGAAAACAACTCTTGTTCGTAGCACCAGAAACTGCATGTGATTCAACTCCATTTAGGACTGAGAAACAAATGCTAGCTCGCCTAACAAGAAACACACTCTGCTTTTGAGAAAAGAGCACTCTTCTACTCTACTGTGTTTCCTATAGGGCCAGAAAAATGAGCTTGCTCAGAGCAAAAGAACTTTGCTTCCTACACATGGGCCATAACTAGTTCAACTCTGCTTAGGAAACTGACAAGAACAGTAGCTCCTCTTCAGTCTGATACACTGTATTTGCTGGGAACAGACGCGAGTGCTCTTTGCACTGTGTATGGCAATGGGAGTGCAGTAGTGACTTTCCTTACCAGAAAACAACTCTTGCTCGTAGGAACAGAAACTGCATGTGATTCCACTCCATTTAGGACTGGGAAACAAATGCTAGCTCGCCTTACAAGAAACACACTCTGCTTTTGAGAAAAGAGCACTCTTCTACTCTACTGTGTTTCCTATGGTGTCCGAACAGTGAGCTTGCTCAGAACAAAAGAACTGTGCTTTCTACACACACGGGCCATTTCTAATTAAACTCTGCTTAGGAAACAAACAAGAACAGTAGCTCCTCTTCAGTCCAATACACTGTACTTGCGGGGAACAGACGCGAGTGCTATTTGCACTGTGTATGGCATTGGAGCACAATAGTGACTTGTCTTACCAGAAAATAACTCTTCCTCATTGGACAAAAAACTGCATGTGACTCAACTCCATTTAGGACTGGGAAACAAACGCTAGCTCGACTTCCAAGAAACACACTCTGCTTTTGAGAAAAGAGCACTCTTCTACTCTACTGTGTTTCCTATGTGTTCCGAACAGTGAGTTTGCTCAGAACAAAAAAATTGTGCTTCCTACACACACGGCCATATCTAGTTCAAGTCTGCTTAGGAACCTGACAAGAACAGTAGATCCTCTTCAGTTCAATACACTGTACTTGCTGGGAACAGACGCCAGTGCTATTTGTCCTGTGTATGGCAATGGCAGCGCAATAGTGACTCTTCTTACTAGAAAACAACCCTTGCTCGTAGGACCAGAAACTGCATGTGATTCAACTCCATTTAGGACTGGGAAACAAACGCTGGCTCGCCTTACATGAAACACACTCTGCTTTTGAGAAAAGAGAACTCTTCTACTCTACTGTGTTTCCTATGGGGTCCGAACAGTGAGCTTGCTCAGAACAAAAGAACTGTGCTTCCTACACACACGGGCCATATCTAGTTCAACTCTGCTTAGGAAACTGACAAGAACAGTAGCTCCTCTAGAGTCCGATACACTGTACTTGCTGGGAACAGACGCGAGTGCTATTTGCACAGTGTATGGCAATTGGAGCACAATAGTGAATCGTCTTACCAGAAAAAAACTCTTGCTCGTAGGACAAAAAACTGCATGTGACTCAACTCCATTTAGGACTGGAAAACAAACGCTAGCTCGCCTTACAAGAAACACACTCTGCCTTAGAGAAAAGAGCACTCTTCTACTCTACTGTGTTTCCTATGGTGTCTGAACAGTGAGCTTGCTCAGAACAAAAGAACTGTGCTTCCTACACACATGGCCATATCACGTTCAACTCTGCTTAGGAAACTGACAAGAACAGTAGATCCTCTTCAGTCCAATACACTGTACTTGCTGGGAACAGACGCCAGTGCTATTTGTCCTGTGTATGGCAGTTGCAGCGCAATAGTGACTCTTCTTACCAGAAAACAACTCTTGATCGTAGGACCAGAAACTGCATGTGATTCAACTCCATTTAGGACTGGGAAACAAATGCTAGCTCGCCTTACATGAAACACACTCTGCATTTGAGAAAAGAGCACTCTTCTACTCTATTGTGTTTCATATCGGGTCCGAAGAGTGAGCTTGCTCAGAACAAAAGAACTGTGCTTCCTACACACACGGGCCATATCTAGTTCAACTCTGCTTAAGAAACCAACAAGAACAGTAGGTCCTCTTCAGTCCAATACACTGTACTTGCGGGGAACAGACGCGAGTGCTATTTGCACTGTGTATGGCATTGGAGCACAATAGTGACTTGTCTTACCAGGAAACAACTCTTGCTCGTAGGACAAAAAACTGCATGTGACTCAACTCCATTTAGGACTCGGAAACAAACGCTAGCTCGCCTTACATGAAACACACTCTGCTTTTGAGAAAAGAGCACTCTTCTACTCTACTGTGTTTCCTATGTGTTCCGAACAGTGAGCTTGCTCAGAACAAAAAAACTGTACTTCCTACTCACACGGTTATATCTAGTTCAAGTCTGCTTAGGAACCTGACAAGAACAGTATATCCTCTTCAGTCCAATACACTGTACTTGCGGGGAACAGACGCCAGTGCTATGGCAATGGCAGCGCAATAGTGACTCTTCTTACCAGAAAACAACTCTTGCTCGTAGGACCAGAAACTGCATGTGATTCAACTCCATTTAGGACCCTGAATCAAACTCTAGCTCGCTTTACAAGAAACACACTCTGTTTTGCGAAAAGAGCACTCTTCTACTCTACTGTATTTCCTATAGGGCCAGAAGAGTGAGCTTGCTTAGAAAAAAAGAACTGTGCTTCCTACACACACGGGCCATATCTAGTACAACTCTGCTTAGGAAACTGAGAAGAACAGTAGCTCCTCTTCAGTCCAATACACTGTACTTGCTGGGAACAGACGGAGGGCTATTTGCACTGTGTATGGCAATGGGAGCGCAATAGTGACTTTCCTTACCAGAAAAAAACTCTTGTTCGTAGGACCAGAAACTGCATGTGATTCAACTCCATTTAGGACTAGGAAACAAACGATAGCTCGCCTTACAAAAACACACTCTGCTTTTGAGAAAAGAGCACTCTTCTACTCTACTGTGTTTCCTATAGGGCCAGAAGAGTGAACTTGCTCAGAACACAAGAACGGTGCTTCCTACACACACGGGCCATATCTAGTTGAACTCTGCTTAGGAAACTGACAAAAACAGTAGCTCCTCTTCAGTCCGATACACTGTACTTGCTGGGAACAGACGCGAGAGCTATTTGCACTATGTATGGCAAGGGGAGCACAATAGTGAATTTCCTTACCAGAAAACAAATCTTGCTCTTAGGACCAGAAACTGCATGTGATTCAACTCCATTTAGGACTGGGAAACAAACGCTAGCTCGCCTTACAAGAAACACACTCTGCTTTTGAGAAAAGAGCACTCTTCTACTCTACTGTGTTTCCTCTGGGGTCCGAACAGTGAGCTTGCTCAGAAAAAAAGAACTGTGCTTCCTACACATACGGCCATATCTAGTTCAATTCTGCTTAGGAACCTGACAAGAACAGTAGATCCTCTACAGTCCAATACACTGTACTTGCTGGGAACATACGCCAGTGCTATTAGTCCTGTGTATGGCAATGGCAGCGCAATAGTGACTCTTCTTACCAGAAAACAACTCTTGATCGTAGGACCAGAAACTGCATGTGATTCAACTCCATTTAGGACTGGGAAACAAATGCTAGCTCGCCTTACATGAAACACACTCTGCATTTGAGAAAAGAGCACTCTTCTACTCTATTGTGTTTCATATCGGGTCCGAAGAGTGAGCTTGCTCAGAACAAAAGAACTGTGCTTCCTACACACACGGGCCATATCTAGTTCAACTCTGCTTAGGAAACCAACAAGAACAGTAGGTCCTCTTCAGTCCAATACACTGTACTTGCGGGGAACAGACGCGAGTGCTATTTGCACTGTGTATGGCATTGGAGCACAATAGTGACTTGTCTTACCAGGAAACAACTCTTGCTCGTAGGACAAAAAACTGCATGTGACTCAACTCCATTTAGGACTCGGAAACAAACGCTAGCTCGCCTTACATGAAACACACTCTGCTTTTGAGAAAAGAGCACTCTTCTACTCTACTGTGTTTCCTATGTGTTCCGAACAGTGAGCTTGCTCAGAACAAAAAAACTGTACTTCCTACTCACACGGTTATATCTAGTTCAAGTCTGCTTAGGAACCTGACAAGAACAGTATATCCTCTTCAGTCCAATACACTGTACTTGCGGGGAACAGACGCCAGTGCTATGGCAATGGCAGCGCAATAGTGACTCTTCTTACCAGAAAACAACTCTTGCTTGTAGGACCAGAAACTGCATGTGATTCAACTCCATTTAGGACCCTGAATCAAACTCTAGCTCGCTTTACAAGAAACACACTCTGTTTTGCGAAAAGAGCACTCTTCTACTCTACTGTATTTCCTATAGGGCCAGAACAGTGAGCTTGCTTAGAAAAAAAGAACTGTGCTTCCTACACACACGGGCCATATCTAGTACAACTCTGCTTAGGAAACTGAGAAGAACAGTAGCTCCTCTTCAGTCCAATACACTGTACTTGCTGGGAACAGACGGAGGGCTATTTGCACTGTGCATGGCAATGGGAGCGCAATAGTGACTTTCCTTACAAGAAAACAACTCTTGCTCGTAGGACCAGAAACTGCATGTGATTCCACTCTATTTAGGACTGGGAAACAAACAGTAGCTTGCCTTACAAGAAACACACTCTGCTTTAGAGAAAAAAGCACTCATCTACTCTACTGTGTTTCCTATGGGGTCCAAACAGTGAGCTTGCTCAGAACAAAAGAACTATGCTTCCTACACAGACGGACCATATCTAGTTCAACTCTGCTTAGTAAACTGACAAGAAGAGTAGCTCCTATTCAGTCCAATACACTGTACTTGCTGGGAAAAGACGCGAGTGCTATTTGCTTTGTGAAGGGCAATGGGAGCGCAATAGTGACTTTCCTTACCAGAAAACAACACTTGTTCATAGGACCAGAAACTGCATGTGATTCAACTCCATTTAGGACTAGGAAACAAACGCTAGCTCGCCTTACAAAAACACACTCTGCTTTTGAGAAAAGAGCACTCTTCTACTCTACTGTGTTTCCTATAGGGCCAGAAGAGTGAACTTGCTCAGAACATAAGAACTGTGCTTTCTACACACACGGGCCATATCTAGTTCAACTCTGCTTAGGAAACTGACAAGAACAGTAGCTCCTCTTCAGTCTGATACACTGTACTTGCTGGGAACAGACGCATGTGCGATTTGCACTGTGTATGGCAAGGGGAGCGCAATAGTGACTTTCCTTACCAGTGAACAACTCTTGCTCGTAGGACCAGAAACTGCATGTGATTCAACTCCATTTAGAACTGGGAAACAAACGCTAGCTCGCCTTACCAGAAACACACTCTGCTTTGAGAAAAGAGCACTCTTCTACTCTACTGTGTTTCCTATTGGGCCAGAAGAGTGAGCTTGCTCAGAACAAAAGAAATGTGCTTCCTACACACACGGCCATATCTAGTTCAAGTCTGCTTAGGAACCTGACAAGAACAGTAGATCCTCTTCAGTCCAATACACTGTACTTGCTGGGAACAGACACCAGTGCTATTTGTCCTGTGTATGGCAATGGCAGCGCAATAGTGACTCTTCTTACCATAAAACAACTCTTGCGCGTAGGACCAGAAACTGCATGTGATTCAACTCCATTTAGGACTGGGAAACAAACTCTAGCTTGCTTTACAAGAAACACACTCTGCTTTTGAGAAAAGAGCACTCTTCTACTCTACTGTGTTTCCTATAGGGCCAGAAGAGTGAGCTTGCTCAGAACATAAGAAATGTGCTTCCTACACACACGGGCCATATCTAGTTCAACTCTGCTTAGGAAACTGACAAGAACAGTAGCTCCTCTTCAGTGCGATACACTGTACTTGCTGTGAACAGACGCGAGTGCTATTTGCACTGTGTATGGCAATGGGAGCGCAATAGTGTCTTTCCTTACCAGAAAAAAACTCTTGCTCGTAGGACCAGAAACTGCATGTGATTCAACTCCATTTAGGACTGGGAAACAAACGCTAGCTCGTCTTACAAGAAACACACTATGCTTTTGAGAAAAGAGCACTCTTCTACTCTACTGTGTTTCCTATGGGGTCCGAACAGTGAGCTTGCTCAGAACAAAAGAACTGTGCTTCCTACACACACGGACATATCTAGTTCAAATCTGCTTAGGAAACTGACAAGAACAGTAGCTCCTCTTCAAGCCAATACACTGTACTTGCTGGGAACAGACGCATGTGCGATTTGCACTGTGTATGGCAATGGGAGCACAATAGTGACTTTCATTACCAGAAAACAACTCTTGCTCGTAGGACCAGAAACTGCATGTGATTCAACTCCATTTAGGACTGGGAAACAAACGCTAGCTCTCCTTACAAGAAACACACTCTGCTTTAGAGAAAAGAGCACTCTTCTACTCTACTGTGTTTCCTATGGTGTCCAAACAGTGAGCTTGCTCAGAACAAAAGAACTGTGCTTCCTACAAACACGGGCCATATCTAGTTCAACTCTGCTTAGGAAACTGACAAGAAGAGTAGCTCCTATTCAGTCCAATACACTGTACTTGCTGGGAAAAGACGCGAGTGCTATTTGCCTTGTGTAGGGCAATGGGAGCGCAATAGTGACTTTCCTTACCAGAAAACAACTCTTGTTCGTAGGACCAGAAACTGCATGAGATTCAACTCCATTTAACTAGGAAACAAACGCTAGCTCGCCTTACAAAAACACACTCTGCTTTTGAGAAAAGAGCACGCTTCTACTCTACCGTTTTTCCTATAGTGCCAGAACAGTGAGCTTGCTCAGAACATAAGAACTGTGCTTCCTACACACACGGGCCATATCATGTTCAACTCTGATTAGGAAACTGTCAAGAACAGTAGCTCCTCTTCAGTCCGATACACTGTACTTGCTGGGAACAGACGCGAGAGCTATTTGCACTGTGAATGGCAAGGGGAGCGCAATAGTGACTTTCCTTACCAGAAAAAAACTCTTGCTCTTAGGACCAGAAACTGCATGTGATTCAACTCCATTTAGGGCTGGGAACCAAATGCTAGCTCGCCTAACAAGAAACACACCCTGCTTTAGAGAAAAGAGCACTCTTCTACTCTACTGTGTTTCCTATAGGGCCAGAACAGTGAGCTTGCTCAGAACAAAAGAACTGTGCTTCCTACACACACGGCCATATCTAGTTCAACTGTGCTTAGGAAACTGACGAGAACAGTAGCTCCTCTTCCGTCCAATACACTGTACTTGCGGGGAACAGACGCGAGTGCTATTTGCACTGTGTATGGCAATGGGAGCACAATAGTGACTTGTCTTACCAGAAAACAACTTTTGCTCATAGGACAAAAAACTTCATGTGACTCAACTCCATTCAGGACTGGGAAACAAACGCTAGCTCGCCTTACAAGAAACACACTCCGATTTTGAGAAAAGAGCACTCTTCTACTCTACTGTGTTTCCTATGTGTTCCGAACAGTGAGCTTGCTCAGAGCAAAAAAACTGTGCTTCCTACACACAAGGCCATATCTAGTTCAATTCTGCTTAGGAACCTGACAAAAAGAGGAGATCCTCTTCAGTCCAATACACTGTACTTGCTGGGAACAGACGCCAGTGCTATTTGTCCTGTGTATGGCAATGGCAGCACAATAGTGACTCTTCTTACCAGAAAACAACTCTTTCTCGTAGGACCAGTAACTGCATGTGATTCCACTCCATTTAGGACTGGGAAACAAACTCTAGCTCGCTTTACGAGAAACACACTCTTCTTTTGAGAAAAGAGCACTCTTCTACTCTACTGTGTTTCCTATAGTGCCAGAACAGTGAGCTTGCTCAGAACAAAAGAACTGTGCTTCCTACACACGGGCCATAACTAGTTCAACTCTGCTTAGGAAAATGACAAGAACAGTAGCTCCTCTTCATTCCGATACACTGTACTTGCTGGGAACAGACGTGAGGGCTATTTGCACTGTGTATGGCAATTGAGGCACAATAGTGACTTGACTTACCAGAAAACAACTCTTGCTCGTAGGACAAAAAACTGCATGTGACTCAACTCCATTTAGGACTGGGAAAGAAATGCTAGCTCGACTTCCAAGAAACACACTCTGCTTTTGAGAAAAGAGCACTCTTCTACTCTACTGTGTTTCCTATGGGGTCCAAACAGTGAGCTTGCTCAGAACAAAAGAACTGGGCTTCCTACACGCACGGACCATATCTAGTTCAATTCTGCTTAGTAAACTGACAAGAACAGTATCTCCTTTTCAGTCCAATACACTGTACTTGCTGGAAAAAGACGCGAGTGCTATTTCCCTTGTAAAGGGTAATGGGAGCGCAATAGTGACTTTCCTTACCAGAAAACAACTCTTGTTCATAGGACCAGAAACTGCATGTGATTCAACTCCATTTAGGACTAGGAAACAAACGCTAGCTCGCCTTACAAAAACACACTCTGCTTTTGAGAAAAGAGCACTCTTCTACTCTACTGTGTTTCCTATGTGTTCCTAAAAGTGAGCTTGCTCAGAACAAAAAAACTGTGCTTCCTACACACGGCCATATCTAGTTCAAGTCTGCTTAGGAACCTGACAAGAACAGGAGATCCTCTTCAGTTCAATACACTGTACTTGCTGGGAAAAGACGGGCGGGCTATTTACACTGTGTATGGCAATGGGAGCGCAATAGTGACTTTCCTTACCAGAAAACAACTCCTGCTCGTAGGACAAGAAACTGCATGTGATTCCACTCCATTTAGGACTGGGAAACAAACGCTAGCTCGCCTTACAATAAACACATTCTGCTTTAGAGAAAAGAGCACTCTTCTACTCTACTGTGTTTCCTATGGGGTCAAAACAGTGAGCTTGCTCAGAACAAAAGAACTGTGCTTCCTACACACGCGGGCCATATCTAGTTCAACTCTGCTTAGGAAACTGACAAGAACATTAGCTCCTCTTCAGTCCGATACACAGTACTTGCTGGGAACAGACGTGAGAGCTATTTGCACTATGTATGGCAAGGGGAGCACAATAGTGACTTTCCTTACCAGAAAACAGCTCTTGCTCTTAGGACCAGAAACTGCATGTGATTCAACTCCATTTAGGACTGAGTAACAAACGCTAGCTCGCCTTACAAGAAACACACTCTGCTTTAGAGAAAAGAGCACTCTTCTACTCTACTGTGTTTCCTTTGGTGTCCGAACATTGAGCTTGCTCAGAACAAAAGAACTGTGCTTCCTACACACACGGCCATATCTAGTTCAATTCTGCTTAGGAACCTGACAAGAACAGTAGATCCTCTTCAGTCCAATACACTGTACTTGCTGGGAACAGACGTCAGTGCTATTTGTCCTATGTATGGCAATGGCAGCGCAATAGTGACTCTTCTTACCAGAAAACAACTCTTGCTAGTAGGACTAGAAACTGCATGTGATTCAACTCCATTTAGGACTGGGAAACAAACGCTAGCTCGCCTTACAAGAAAAACACTCTGCTTTAGAGAAAAGAGCACTCTTCCACTCTACTGTGTTTCCTATAGGGCCAGAAGAGTGAGCTTGCTCAGAACAAAAGAACTGTGCTTCCTACACACGGGCCATAACTAGTTCAACTCTGCTTAGGAAACTGACAAGAACAGTAGCTCCTCTTCAGTCCGATACACTGTAGTTGCTGGGAACAGACGCGAGTGCTATTTGCACTGTGTATGGCAATGGGAGCGCAATAGTGACTTTCTTACCAGAAAACAACTCTTGATCGTAGGACCAGAAACTGCATATGATCAACTCCATTTAGGACTGGGAAACAAATGCTAGCTCGCCTTACATGAAACACACTCTGCTTTTGAGAAAAGAGCACTCTTCTACTCTACTGTGTTTCCTATGGGGTCCAAACAGTGAGCTTGCTCAGAACAAAAGAACTGTGCTTCCTACACGCACAGACCATATCTAGTTCCATTCTGCTTAGTAAACTGACAAGAACAGTAGCTCCTCTTCAGTCCAATACACTGTACTTGCTGGGAAAAGACGCAAGTGCTATTTGCCTTGTAAAGGGCAATGGGAGCACAATAGTGACTTTCCTTACCAGAAAACAACTCTTGTTCATAGGACCAGAAACTGCATGTGATTCAACTCCATTTAGGACTAGGAAACAAACGCTAGCTCGCCTTACAAAAACACACTCTGCTTTTGAAAAAAGAGCACTCTTCTACTCTACTGTGTTTCCTATGTGTTCCGAAAAGTGAGCTTGCTCAGAACAAAAGAACTGTGCTTCCTACACACATGGCCATATCTAGTTCAATTCTGCTTAGGAACCTGACAAGAACAGTAGCTCCTCTTCAGTCCAATACACTGTACTTGCTGGGAACAGACGCTAGTGCTATTTGTCCTATGTATGGCAATGGCAGCGCAATAGTGACTCTTCTTACCAGAATACAACTCTTGCTCGTAGGACTAGAAACTACATGTGATTCAACTCCATTTAGGACTGGGAAAGAAACGCTAGCTCGCCTTACAAGAAACACACTCTGCTTTAGAGAAAAGAGCACTCTTCCACTCTACTGTGTTTCCTATAGGGCCAGAACAGTGAGCTTGCTCAGAACAAAAGAAATGTGCTTCCTACACACACGGGCCATATCTAATTCAACTCTGCTTAGGAAACCAACAAGAACAGTAGCTCCTCTTCAGTCCGATACACTGTACTTGCTGGGAACAGACGCCAGTGCTATTTGTACTGTGTACGGCAATGGGAGCGCAATAGTGTCTTTCCTTACCAGAAAAAAACTCTTGATCGTAGCACCAGAAACTGCATGTGATTCAACTCCACTTAGGAGTGGGAAACAAATGCTAGGTCGCCTTACATGAAACGCACTCTGCTTTTGAGAAAAGAGCACTCTTCTACTCTACTGTGTTTCCTATGTGTTCCGAACAGTGAGCTTGCTCAGAACAAAAAAACTGTACTTCCTACTCACACGGCCATATCTAGTTCAAGTCTGCTTAGGAACCTGACAAGAACAGTAGATCCTCTTCAGTCCAATACGCTGTACTTGCTGGGAACAGACACGCTATTTGCACTGTGTAGGGGAATGTGAGCACAATAGTGACTCTTCTTACCAGAAAACAACTCTTGCTCGTAGGACCAGAAACTGCATGTGATTCAACTCCATTTAGGACTGGGAAACAAACGGTAGCTTGCCTTACAAGAAACACACTCTGCTCTAGAGAAAAGAGCACTCTTGTACTCTACTGTGTTTCCTATGGGGTCCAAACAGTGAGCTTGCTCAGAACAAAAGAACTGTGCATCCTACACACACGGACCATATCTAGTTCAAGTCTGCTTAGGAACCTGACAAGAACAGTAGATCCTCTTCAGTCCAATACAGTCCAATACACTGTACTTGCAGGGAACAGACGCGAGTGCTATTTGTCCTGTGTATGGCAATGGCAGTGCAATAGTGACTCTTCTTACCAGAAAACAACTCTTGCTCGTAGGACCAGAAACTGCATGTGATTCAACTCCATTTAGGACTGGGAAACAAACTCTAGCTCGCTTTACAAGAAACACACTCTGCTTTTGAGAAAAGAGCACTCTTCTACTCTACTGTGTTTCCTATAGGGCCAGAACAGTGAGCTTGCTCAGAAAAAAATAACTGTGCTTCCTACACACACGGGCCATATCTAGTTCAACTCTGCTTAGGAAACTGAGAAGAACAGTAGCTCCTCTTCAGTCTAATACTCTGTACTTTCTGGGAACAGACGGAAGGGCTATTTGCACTGTGTATTGCAATGGGAGCCCAATAGTGACTTTCCTTACCAGAAAACAACTCTTGCTTATAGGACCAGAAACTGCATGTGATTCCACTCCATTTAGGACTGGGAAACAAACGGTAGCTTGCCTTACAAGAAACAAACTCTGCTTTAGAGAAAAGAGCACTCTTGTACTCTACTGTGTTTCCTATGGGGTCCAAACAGTGAGCTTGCTCAGAACAAAAGAACTGTGCATCCTACACACATGGACCATATCTAGTTCAAGTCTGCTTAGGAAACTGACAAGAACAGTAGCTCCTCTTCAGTCTGATACACTGTACTTGCTGGGAACAGACGCAAGAGCTATTTGCACTGTGTATGGCAAGGGGAGCTCAATAGTGACTTTCCTTACCAGTAAACAACTCTTGCTCGTAGGACCGGAAACTGCATGTGATTCAACTCCATTTAGGACTGGGAAACAAATGCTAGCTCGCCTTAAATGAAACACACTCTGCTTTTGAGAAAAGAGCACTCTTCTACTCTTCTGTGTTTCCTAAAGGGCCAGAACAGTGAGCTTGCTCAGAAAAAAAGAACTGTACTTCCTACACACACGGCCCATATCTAGTTCAACTCTGCTTAGGAAACTGAGAAGAACAGTAGCTCCTTTGCAGTCCAATACACTGTACTTGCTGGGAACAGACAGGAGGGCTATTTGCACTGTGTATGGCAATGGGAGCGCAATAGTTACTTTCCTTACCAGAAAACAACTCTTGCTCGTAGGACCAGAAACTGCATGAGATTCAAATCCATTTAGGACTGGGAAACAAATGCTAGCTCGCATACATGAAACACACTCTGCTTTTGAGAAAAGAGTACTCTTCTACTCTACTGTGTTTCCTATGGGGTCCGAACAGTGAGTTTGCACAGAACAAAATAAGTGTGCTTCCTACACACACGAGCCATATCTAGTTCAACTCTGCTTAGGAAAACAACAAGAACAGTAGCTCCTCTTCAGTCCGATACACTGTACTTGCTGGGAACAGACGCGAGTGCTATTTGTACTGTGTACGGCAATGGGACCGCAATAGTGACTTTCCTTACCAGTAAACAACTCTTGCTCGTAGGACCGGAAACTGCATGTGATTCAACTCCATTTAGGACTGGGAAACAAATGCTAGCTCGCCTTAAATGAAACACACTCTGCTTTTGAGAAAAGAGCACTCTTCTACTCTTCTGTGTTTCCTAAAGGGCCAGAACAGTGAGCTTGCTCAGAAAAAAAGAACTGTACTTCCTACACACACGGCCCATATCTAGTTCAACTCTGCTTAGGAAACTGAGAAGAACAGTAGCTCCTTTGCAGTCCAATACACTGTACTTGCTGGGAACAGACAGGAGGGCTATTTGCACTGTGTATGGCAATGGGAGGGCAATAGTTACTTTCCTTACCAGAAAACAACTCTTGCTCGTAGGACCAGAAACTGCATGAGATTCAACTCCATTTAGGACTGGGAAACAAATGCTAGCTCGCATACATGAAACACACTCTGCTTTTGAGAAAAAAGTACTCTTCTACTCTACTGTGTTTCCTATGGGGTCCGAACAGTGAGTTTGCACAGAACAAAATAACTGTGCTTCCTACACACACGAGCCATATCTAGTTCAACTCTGCTTAGGAAAACCACAAGAACAGTAGCTCCTCTTCAGTCCGATACACTGTACTTGCTGGGAACAGACGTGAGTGCTATTTGTATTGTGTACGGCAATGGGAGCGCAATAGTGACTTTCCTTACCAGAAAACAACTCTTGATCGTAGGACCAGAAACTGCATGTGATTCAACTCCACTTAGGAGTGGGAAACAAATGCTAGGTCGCCTTACATGAAACACACTCTGCTTTTGAGAAAAGAGCACTCTTCTACTCTACTGTGTTTCCTATGTGTTCCGAACAGTGAGCTTGCTCAGAACAAAAAAACTGTACTTCCTGCACACACGGGCCATATCTAGTTCAACTTTGCTTAGGAAACTGAGAAGAACAGTAGCTCCTTTTCAATCCAATACACTGTACTTGCTGGGAACAGACGGGAAGGCTATTTGCACTGTGTATGGCAATGGGAGCGCAATAGTGACTTTCCTTACCAGAAAACAACTCTTGCTCATAGGACCAGAAACTGCATTTGACTCCACTCCATTTTGGACTGGGAATCAAACGGTAGCTCGCCTTACAAGAAACACACTCTGCTTTAGAGAAAAGAGCACTCTTGTACTCTACTGTGTTTCCTATGGGGTCCAAACAGTGAGCTTGCTCAGAACAAAAGAACTGTGCTTCCTACACACACGGGCCATATCTATTTCAACTCTGCTTAGGAAACTGACAAGAACAGTAGCTCCTCTTCCGTCCAATACACTGTACTTGCGGGGAACAGACGCGAGTGCTATTTGCACTGTGTATGGCAATGGGAGCACAATAGTGACTCGTCTTACCAGAAAACAACTCTTGCTCGTAGTACATAAAACTGCATGTGACTCAACTCCATTTAGGACTGGGAAACAAACGCTAGCTCGCCTTACAAGAAACACACTCTGCTTTTGAGAAAAGAGCACTCTTCTACTCTACTGTGTTTCCTCTGGGGTCCGAACAGTGAGCTTGCTCAGAACAAAAGAACTGTGCTTCCTACACACACGGCCATATCTAGTTCAATTCTGCTTAGGAACCTGACAAGAACAGTAGATCCACTACAGTCCAATACACTGTACTTGCTGGGAACAGACGCCAGTGCTATTAGTCCTGTGTATGGCAATGGCAGCGCAATAGTGACTCTTCTTACCAGAAAACAACTCTTGATCGTAGGACCAGAAACTGCATGTGATTCAACTCCATTTAGGACTGGGAAACAAATGCTAGCTCGCCTTACATGAAACACACTCTGCATTTGAGAAAAGAGCACTCTTCTACTCTATTGTGTTTCATATCGGGTCCGAAGAGTGAGCTTGCTCAGAACAAAAGAACTGTGCTTCCTACACACACGGGCCATATCTAGTTCAACTCTGCTTAGGAAACCAACAAGAACAGTAGGTCCTCTTCAGTCCAATACACTGTACTTGCGGGGAACAGACGCGAGTGCTATTTGCACTGTGTATGGCATTGGAGCACAATAGTGACTTGTCTTACCAGAAAACAACTCTTGCTCGTAGGACAAAAAACTGCATGTGACTCAACTCCATTTAGGACTGGGAAACAAACGCTAGCTCGCCTTACATGAAACACACTCTGCTTTTGAGAAAAGAGCATTCTTCTACTCTACTGTGTTTCCTATGGGGTCCGAACAGTGAGCTTGCTCAGAACAAAAGAACTATGCTTCCTACACACACGGCCATATCTAGTTCACTTCTGCTTAGGAACCTGACAAGAACAGTAGATCCTCTTCAGTCCAATACACTGTACTTGCTGGGAAAAGACGCCAGTGCTATTTGTCCTGTGTATGGCAATGGCAGCGCAAATAGTGACTCTTCTTACCAGAAAACAACTCTTGCTCGAAGGACCAGAAACTGCATGTGATTCCACTCCATTTAGGACTGGGAAACAAACTCTAGCTCGCTTTACAAGAAACACACTCTGCTTTTGAGAAAAGAGCACTCTTCTACTCTACTTTGTTTCTTATGGTGTCCGAACAGTGAGCTTGCTCAGAACAAAAGAACTGTGCTTCCTACACACACGGCCATATCTAGTTCAATTCTGCTTAGGAACCTGACAAGAACAGTAGATCCTCTTCAGTCCAATACACTGTACTTGCGGGGAATAGACGCGAGTGCTATTTGCACTGTGTATGGCAATGGGAGCACAATAGTGACTCGTCTTACCAGAAAACAACTCTTGCTCGTAGTACATAAAACTGCATGTGACTCAACTCCATTTAGGACTGGGAAACAAACGCTAGCTCGCCTTACAAGAAACACACTCTGCTTTTGAGAAAAGAGCACTCTTCTACTCTACTGTGTTTCCTCTGGGGTCCGAACAGTGAGCTTGCTCAGAACAAAAGAACTGTGCTTCCTACACACACGGCCATATCTAGTTCAATTCTGCTTAGGAACCTGACAAGAACAGTAGATCCACTACAGTCCAATACACTGTACTTGCTGGGAACAGACGCCAGTGCTATTAGTCCTGTGTATGGCAATGGCAGCGCAATAGTGACTCTTCTTACCAGAAAACAACTCTTGATCGTAGGACCAGAAACTGCATGTGATTCAACTCCATTTAGGACTGGGAAACAAATGCTAGCTCGCCTTACATGAAACACACTCTGCATTTGAGAAAAGAGCACTCTTCTACTCTATTGTGTTTCATATCGGGTCCGAAGAGTGAGCTTGCTCAGAACAAAAGAACTGTGCTTCCTACACACACGGGCCATATCTAGTTCAACTCTGCTTAGGAAACCAACAAGAACAGTAGGTCCTCTTCAGTCCAATACACTGTACTTGCGGGGAACAGACGCGAGTGCTATTTGCACTGTGTATGGCATTGGAGCACAATAGTGACTTGTCTTACCAGAAAACAACTCTTGCTCGTAGGACAAAAAACTGCATGTGACTCAACTCCATTTAGGACTGGGAAACAAACGCTAGCTCGCCTTACATGAAACACACTCTGCTTTTGAGAAAAGAGCATTCTTCTACTCTACTGTGTTTCCTATGGGGTCCGAACAGTGAGCTTGCTCAGAACAAAAGAACTATGCTTCCTACACACACGGCCATATCTAGTTCACTTCTGCTTAGGAACCTGACAAGAACAGTAGATCCTCTTCAGTCCAATACACTGTACTTGCTGGGAAAAGACGCCAGTGCTATTTGTCCTGTGTATGGCAATGGCAGCGCAAATAGTGACTCTTCTTACCAGAAAACAACTCTTGCTCGAAGGACCAGAAACTGCATGTGATTCCACTCCATTTAGGACTGGGAAACAAACTCTAGCTCGCTTTACAAGAAACACACTCTGCTTTTGAGAAAAGAGCACTCTTCTACTCTACTTTGTTTCTTATGGTGTCCGAACAGTGAGCTTGCTCAGAACAAAAGAACTGTGCTTCCTACACACACGGCCATATCTAGTTCAATTCTGCTTAGGAACCTGACAAGAACAGTAGATCCTCTTCAGTCCAATACACTGTACTTGC
>NW_026738370.1:0-19000 GCF_949786415.1 Peromyscus eremicus
GAGCTACTGTTCTTGTCAGTTTCCTAAGCAGAGTTGAACTAGATATGGCCCGTGTGTGTAGGAATCCCAGTTCTTTTGTACTGGAACCTCACTGATCGAATCCATAGGAAACAGAGTAGAGTAGAAGAGTGCTCTTTTCTCAAAAGCAGAGTGTGTTTCTTGTAAGGCGAGCTAGCGTTTGTTTCCCAGTCCTAAATGGAGTTGAATCACATGCAGTTTTTGATCCTACGAGCAAGAGTTGTTTTCTGGTAAGGAAAGTCACTATTGCGCTCCCATTACCCTACACAAGGCTAATAGCACTCGCGTCTTTTCCCAGCAAGTGCAGTGTATTGGAGTGAATAGGAGCTACTGTTCTTGTCAGTTTCCTAAGCAGAGTTGAACTAGATATGGTCCCTATGTGTAGGAAGCACAGTTCTTTTGTTCTGAGCAAGCTCACTGTTTGGATCCCATAGGAAACACAGTAGAGTAAAAGAGTGCTCTTTTCTCTAAAGCAGAGTGTGTTTTTGTAAGGCGAGCTAGCATTTGTTTCCCAGTCCTAAATGGAGTGGAATCACATGCAGTTTGTGGTCCTATGAGCAAGAGTTGTTTTCTGGTAAGGAAAGTCACTATTGCGCTCCCATTGCCATACTCAGTGCAAATAGCCCTCCCGTCTGTTCCCAGCAAGTGCAGTGTATTGGACTGAAGAGGAGCTACTGTTCTTCTCAGTTTCCTAAGCAGAGTTGAACTAGATATGGTCCGTGTGTGTAGGAAGCACAGTTCTTTTTTTCTGAGCAAGCTCACTGTTCTGGCCCTATAGGAATCACAGTAGTGTAGAAGAGTGCTCTTTTCTCAAAAGCAGAGTGTGTTTCTTGTAAAGCGAGCTAGAGTTTGTTTCCCAGTCCTAAATGGAGATGAATCACATGCAGTTTCTGGTCCTACGAGCAAGAGTTGTTTTCTGGTAAGAAGAGTCACTATTGCGCTGCCATTGACATACACAGGACAAATAGCACTCGCGTCTGTTCCCACCAAGTACAGTGTATTGGACTGAAGAGGATCTACTGTTCTTGTCAGGTTCCTAAGCAGACTTGAACTAGATATGGCCGTGTGTGTAGGAAGCACAGTTTTTTTGTTCTGAGCAAGCTCACTGTTCGGAACACATAGGAAACACAGTAGAGTAGAAGAGTGCTCTTTTCTCAAAAGCAGAGTGTGTTTCTTGGAAGTCGAGCTAGCGTTTGTTTCCCAGTCCTAAATGGAGTTGAGTCACATGCAGTTTTTTGTCCAACGAGCAAGTGTTGTTTTCTGGTAAGATAAGTCGCTATTGTGCTCCAATTGCCATACACAGTGCAAATATCACTCGCTTCTGTTCCCCACAAGTACAGTGTATCGGACTGAAGAGGAGCTACTGTTCTTGTCAGTTTCCTAAGCAGAGTTGAACTAGATATGGCCCGTGTGTGTAGGAAGCACAGTTCTTATGTTCTTCGCAAGCTCAATGTTCTGGCCCTATAAAAAACACAGTCGAGTAGAAGAGTGCTCTTTTCTCAAAAGCAGAGTGTGTTTCTTGTAAAGCGAGCTAGAGTTTGTTTCCCAGTCCTAAATGGAGTTGAATCACATGCAGTTTCTGGTCCTACGAACAAGAGTTGTTTTATGGTAAGGAAAGTCACTATTGCGCTCCCATTGCCCTACACAAGGCAAATAGCACTCGCGTCTTTTCCCAGCAAGTACAGTGTATTGGACTGAATAGGAGCTACTGTTCTGGTCAGTTTCCTAAGCAGAGTTGAACTAGATGTGGTCCGTGTGTGTATTAAGCACAGTTCTTTTGTTCTGAGCAAGCTCACTGTTTGGACCCCATTGGAAACACAGTAGAGTAGAAGAGTGCTATTTTCTCTAAAGCAGAGTGTGTTTCTTGTAAGGCGAGCTAGCATTTGTTTCCCAGTCCTAAATGGAGTGGAATCACATGCAGTTTCTAGTCCTATGAGCAAGAGTTGTTTTCTGGTAAGGAAAGACACTATTGCGCTCCCATTGACATACACACTGCAAATAGCACATGCGCCTGTTGCCAGCAAGTACAGTGTATTGGACTGAAGAGGAGCTACTGTTCTTGTCAGTTTCCTAAGCAGAGTTGAACTAGATATGGCCCGTGTGTGTAGGAAGCACAGTTCTTTTGTTCTGAGCAAGCTCACTGTTCGGACCTCATAGGAAACGCAGTAGACTAGAAGAGTGCTCTTTAATCCAAAGCAAAGTGTGTTTCATGTAAGGCGAGCTAGCATTTGTTTCCCAGTCCTAAATGGAGTTGAATCACATGCAGTTTCTGGTCCTACGAGCAAGAGCTGTTTTCTGGTAAGGAAAGTCACTATTTTGCTCCCATTGCCATCCACAGTGCAAATAGCCCTCCCGTGGGTTCCCAGCAAGTACAGTGTATTGGACGGAAGAGGAGCTACTGTTCTTGTCAGTTTCCTAAGCAGAGTTGAACTAGTTATGGCCCTGTGTTGGAAGCACAGTTCTTTTGTTCTGAGCAAGCTCACTGTTTTGGCCCTATAGGAAACACAGTAGAGTAGAAGAGTGCTCTTTTCTCTAAAGCAGAGTGTGTTTCTTGTAAGGTGAGCTAGCGTTTGTTTCCCAGTCCTAAATGGAGTTGAATCACATGCAGTTTCTAGTCTTACGAGCAAGATTTGTTTTATGGTAACAAGAGTCACTATTGCTAGGCTATTGCCATACACAGGACAAATAGCACTGGCGTCTGTTCCCAGCAACTACAGTGTACTGGACTGAAGAGGATCTACTGTTCTTGTCAGGTTCCTAAGCAGACTTGAACTAGATATGGCCGTGTGTGTAGGAAGCACAGTTTTTTTGTTCTGAGCAAGCTCACTGTTCGGAACACATAGGAAACACAGTAGAGAAGAAGAGTGCTCTTTTCTCAAAAGCAGAGTGTGTTTCTTGGAAGTCGAGCTAGCGTTTGTTTCCCAGTCCTAAATGGAGTTGAGTCACATGCAGTTTTTTGTCCTACGAGCCAGTGTTGTTTTCTGGTAAGACAAGTCACTATTGTGCTCCAATTGTCATACACAGTGCAAATAGCACTCGCGTCTCTTCCCCAAAAATACTGTGTATGGGACTGAAGAGGAGCTAGTGTTCTTGTCAGTTTCCTAAGCAGAGTTGAACTAGATATGGCCCGTGTGTGTAGGAAGCACAGTTCTTTTGTTCTGAGCAAGCTCACTGTTCGGACCCCATAGGAAAAACAGTAGAGTAGAAGAGTGCTCTTTTCTCAAAAGCAGAGTGTGTTTCATGTAAGGCGAGCTAGCATTTGTTTCCCAGTCCTAAATGAGTGGAATCACATGCAGTTTCTGGTCCTACGAGCAAAAGTTGTTTTCTGGTAAGGAAAGTCACTATTGTGCTCCCATTGCCATACACAGTGCAAATAGCCCTCCCGTCTGTTCCCAGCAAGTACAGTGTATTGGACGGAAGAGGAGCTACTGTTCTTGTCAGTTTCCTAAGCAGAGTTGAACTAGATATGGTCCGTGTGGGTAGGAAGCACAGTTCATTGTTCTGAGCAAGCCCACTGATTGGACCCCATAGTAAACACAGTAGAGTAGAAGAATGCTCTTTTCTCTAAAGCAGAGTGTGTTTCTTGTAAGGCGAGCTAGCGTTTGCTTCCCAGTCCTAAATGGAGTGGAATCACATGCAGTTTCTGGTCCTACGAGCAAGAGTTGTTTTCTGGTAAGGAAAGTCACTATTGCGCTCCCATTGCCATACACAGTGCAAATAGCACTTGCGTCTGTTCCCAGCAAGTACAGTGTATGGAACTGAAGAGGAGCTACTGTTCTTGTCAGTTTCCTAAGCAGAGTTGAACTAGATATGGCCCGTGTGTGTAGGAAGCACAGTTCTTTTGTTCTGAGCAAGCTCACTGTTCTGGCCCTATAGGAAACACAGTAGAGTATAAGAGTGCTCTTTTCTCTAAAGCATAGTGTGTTTCTTGTAAGGCGAGCTAGCGTTTGTTTCCCAGTCCTAAATGGAGTTGAATCACATGGAGTTTCTAGTCTTAAGAGCAAGAGTTGTTTTATGGTAACAAGAGTCACTATTGCTCTGCCATTGCCATACACAGGACAAATAGCACTGGCGTCTGTTTCCAGCAAGTACAGTGTATTGGACTGAAGAGGATCTACTGTTCTTGTGAGGTTCCTAAGCAGAATTGAACTAGATATGTCCGTGTGTGTAGGAAGCACAGTTTTTTTGTTCTGAGGAAGCTCACTGTTCAGAACACATAGGAAACACAGTAGAGTAGAAGAGTGCTCTTTTATCAAAAGCAGAGTGTGTTTCTTGGAAGTCGAGCTAGCGTTTGTTTCCCAGTCCTAAATGGAGTTGAGTCACATGCAGTTTTTTGTCCTACGAGCAAGAGTTGTTTTCTCGTAAGACAAGTCACTATTGTGCTCCAATTGCCGTACACAGTGCAAATATCACTGGCTTCTGTTCCCCACAAGTACAGTGTATCGGAGTGAAGAGGAGCTACTGTTCTTGTCAGTTTCCTAAGCAGAGTTGAACTAGATATGGCCCGTGTGTGTAGGAAGCACAGTTCTTATGTTCTGAGCAAGCTCACTTTTCTGGCCCTATAGGAAACACAGTAGAGAAGAAGAGTGCTCTTTTCTCAAAAGCAGAGTGTGTTTCTTGTAAAGCGAGCTAGAGTTTGTTTCCCAGTCCTAAATGGACTTGAATCTCATGCAGTTTCTGGTCCTACCAACAAGAGTTGTTTTCTGGTAAGGAAAGTCACTATTGCGCTCCCATTGCCATACACAGTGCAAATAGCACTCACGTGTGTTCCCAGCTAGTACAGGGTATCGTACTGAAGAGGAGTTACTGTTTTTGTCAGTTTCCTAAGCAGAGTTGAACTAGATATGGCCCGTGTGTGTAGGAAGCACAGTTTTTTTTTTCTGAGCAAGATCACTGTTCTGGCCCTATAGGAAACACTTTAGAGAATAAGAGGGCTCTTTTCTCAAAAGCAGAGTGTGTTTCTTGTAAGGCGAGCTAGCGTTTGTTTCCCAGTCCTAAATGGACTTGAATCTCATGCAGTTTCTGGTCCTACGAGCAAGAGTTGTTTTCTGGTAATAAGAGTCACTATTGTGCTCCCATTGCCATACACAGTGCAAATAGCACTCGCGTCTGTTCCCAGCAAGTACAGTGTATTGGACTGAAGAGTAGCTACTGTTGTTGTCAGTTTCCTAAACAGAGTTGAACGTTATATGGCCCGTGTGTGTAGGAAGCTCATTTCTTTTGTTCTGAGCAAGCTCACTGTTTTGACCACATAGGAAACACAGTAGAGTAGAAGAGTGCTCTTTTCTCAAAAGCAGGGTGGGTTTCTTGTAAGGCGAGCTAGTGTTTGTTTCCCAGTCCTAAATGGAGTTGAATCACATGCAGTTTCTGGTCCTACGAGCAAGAGTTGTTTTCTGGTACTGAAAGTCACTATTGCGCTCCCATTGCCATACACAGTGCAAATAGCACTCGCGTCTGTTCCCAGCAATTACAGTGTATCGGACTGAAGAGGAGCTACTGTTCTTGTCAGTTTCATAAGCAGAGTTGAACTAGATATGGTCCGTGTGTAGGAAGCACAGTCTTCTGTTCTGAGCAAGCTCACTTTTTGGACCCCATAGAAAACACAGTAGAGTAGATGAGTGCTCTTTTCTCAAAAGCAGAGTGTGTTTCTTGTAAGGCGAGCTAGCATTTGTTTCCCAGTCCTAAATGGAGTTGAATCCCATGCAGTTTCTGTTCCTACGAGCAAGAGTTGTTTTCTTTTAAGGAAAGTCACTATGGAGCTCCCATTGCCATACACAGTGCAAATAGCACTCGCGTGTGTTCCCAGCTAGTACAGTGTACCGGACTGAAGAGGAGCTACTGTTTTTGTCAGTTTCCTAAGCAGAGTTGAACTAGATATGGCCCGTGTGTGTAGGAAGCACAGTTTTTTTTTTCTGAGCAAGCTCACTGTTCTGGCCCTATGAAAAACACTTTAGAGTATAAGAGGGCTCTTTTCTCAAAAGCAGAGTGTGTTTCTTGTAATGAGAGCTAGCGTTTGTTTCCCAGTCCTAAATGGAGTTGATTCTCATGCAGTTTCTGGTCCTACGAGCAAGAGTTTTTTTCTGGTAAGAAGAGCCACTATTGTGCTCCCATTGCCATGCACAGAGCAAATAGCACTCGCGTCTGTTCCCAGCAAGTACATTGTATCGGACTGAAGAGTAGCTACTGTTGTTGTCAGTTTCCTAAGCAGAGTTGAACGAGACATGGCCCGTGTGTGTAGGAAGCTCAGTTCTTTTGTTCTGAGCAAGCTCACTGTTTTGACCACATAGGAAACACAGTAGAGTAGAAGACTGCTCTTTTCTCAAAAGCAGGGTGTGTTTCTTGTAAGGCGAGCTAGTGTTTGTTTCCCAGTCCTAAATGGAGTTGAATCACATGCAGTTTCTGGGCCTACGAGCAAGAGTTGTTTTCTGGTAAGGAAAGTCACTATTGTGCTCCCATTGACTTACACAGTACAAATAGCACTCGCGTCTGTTCCCAGCAATTACAGTGTATCGGACTGAAGAGGAGCTACTGTTCTTGTCGGTTTCCTAAGCAGAGTTGAACTAGATATGGTCCGTGTGTAGGAAGCACAATTTTCTCTTCTGAGCAAGCTCACTGTTTGGACCCCGTAGGAAACACAATAGAGTAGAAATGTGCTCTTTTCTCAAAAGCAGAGTGTGTTTCTTGTAAGGCCAGGTAGCATTTGTTTCCCAGTCCTAAATGGAGTTGAATCACATGCAGTTTCTGGTCCTACGAGCAATAGTTGTTTTATGGTAAGAATAGTCACTATTGCGCTGCCATTGCCATACACAGGACAAATAGCACTGGCGTCTGTTCCCAGCAAGTACAGTGTATTGGACTGAAGGGGATCTACTGTTCTTGTCAGGTTCCTAAACGGAATTGAACTAGATATGGCCGTGTGTGTAGGAAGCACAGTTCTTTTGTTCTGAGCAAGCTCACTGTTCTGGCCCTACAGGAAACACAGTAGAGTAGAAGAGTGCTCTTTTCTCAAAAGCAGAGTGTATTTCTTGTAAGGCGAGCTAGCGTTTGTTTCCCAGTCCTAAATGGAGTTGAATCACATGCAGTTTCTGGTCCTATGAGCAAGAGTTGTTTTCTGGTAAGAAGAGTCACTATTGTGCTCCCATTGTCATACACAGGGCAAATAGCGCTGGCGTCTGTTCCCAGCATGTACAGTGTATTTGACTGAAGAGGAGCTACTGTTCTTGTCAGTTTCCTAAGCAGAATTGAACTAGATATGGCCAAGTGTGTAGGAAGCACAGTTCTTTTGTTCTGAGCACGCTCACTTTTCGGACCCCATAGGAAACACAGTAGAGTAGAAGAGTGCTCTTTTCTCAAAAGCAGAGTGTGTTTCTTGTAAGGCGAGCTAGCGTTTGTTTCCCAGTCCTAAATTGAGTTGAATCACATGCAGTTTTTGGTCCTACGAGCTAGAGTTGTTTTCTGGTAAGAAAAGACACTATTGCGCTCCCATTGCCACACACAGTGCAAAGAGGACTCGCGTCTGTTTCCATCAAGTACAGTGTATTGGACTGAAGAGGAGCTACTGTACTTGTCAGTTTCCTAAGCAGAGTTGAACTAGATATGGCCCGTGTGTGTAGGAATCCCAGTTCTTTTGTACTGGAACCTCACTGATCGAACCCATAGGAAACAGAGTAGAGTAGAAGAGTGCTCTTTTCTCAAAAGCAGAGTGTGTTTCTTGTAAGGCGAGCTAGCGTTTGTTTCCCAGTCATAAATGGAGTTGAATCACATGCAGTTTTTGATCCTACGAGCAAGAGTTGTTTTCTGGTAAGGAAAGTCACTATTGCGCTCCCATTGCCATACACAGTGCAAATAGAACTCGCCTCTGTTCCCAGCAAGTACAGTGTATTGCACTGAAGAGGAGCTACTGTTCTTGTCAGTTTCGTAAGCAGAAGTGAACTAGATATGGCCATGTGTGAAGGAAGCACAGTTCTTTTGTTCTGAGCAAGCTCACTGTTCTGGCCCTATAGAAAACACAGTAGAGTAGAAGAGTGGTCTTTTCTCAAAAGCAGAGTGTGTTTCTTGTAAGGCGAGCTAGCGTTTGTTTCCCAGTCCTAAATATATTTGAATCACATGGAGTTTTTGATCCTACGAGCAAGAGTTGTTTTCTGGTAAGGAAAGTCACTATTGCGCTCCCATTGCCATACACAGTGCTAACAGCAATCGCCTCTGTTCCCATCAAGTACAGTGTATTGGACTGAAGAGGAGCTACTGTTCTTGTCAGTTTCGTAAGCAGAATTGACCTAGATATTGCCCGTGTGTGTAGGAAGCACAGTTCTTTTGTTCTGAGCAAGCTGACTGTTCGGACACCATAGGAAACACAGTAGAGTAGAAGAGTGCTCTTTTCTCAAAGCAGAGTGTGTTTCTTGTAAGTCGAACTAGTGCTTGTTTCCCAGTCCGAAATGGAGTTGAATCACATGCAGTTTCTGGTCCTACGAGCAAGAGATGTTAACTGGTAGGAAGAGTCACTATTGCCCTCCCATTGCCATATACAGTGCAAATAGCTCTCGCGTTGTTCCCAGCAAGTACAGTGTATGGGACTGAAGAGGATCTACTGTTCTTGTTAGTTTCCTAAGCAGAATTGAACTAGATATGGCCGTGTGTGTAGGAAGCACAGTTCTTTTGTTCTGAGCAAGCTCACTCTTTTGGCCCTATAGGAAACACAGTAGAGTAGAAGAGTGCTCTTTTCTCAAAAGCAGAGTGTGTTTCTTGTAAGGCGAGCTAGCATTTGTTTCCCAGTCCTAAATTGAGTTGAATCACATGCAGTTTTTGGTCCTACGAGCTAGAGTTGTTTTCTGGTAAGGAAAGACAGTATTGCGCTCCCATTGCCACACACAGTGCAAAGAGGACTCGCGTCTGTTCCCATCAAGTACAGTGTATTGGACTGAAGAGGAGCTACTGTTCTTGTCAGTTTCCTAAGCAGAGTTGAACTAGATATGGATCGTGTGTGTAGGAAGCCCAGTTCTTTTGTACTGTAAGCTCACTGATTGAACCCATAGGAAACAGAGTAGAGTAGAAGAGTGCTCTTTTCTCAAAAGCAGAGTGTGTGTCTTGTAAGGCGAGCTACCATTTGTTTCCCAGTCCTAAATGGAGTGAATCACATGCAGTTTCTGGTCCTACGAGCAAGAGATGTTAACTGGTAGGAAGAGTCACTATTGCCCTCCCATTGCCATATACAGTGCAAATAGCTCTCGCGTTGTTCCCAGCAAGTACAGTGTATTGGACTGAAGAGGAGCTACTGTTCTTGTCAGTTTCCTAAGCGGAGTTAAACTAGATATGGCCCGTGTGTGTAGGAAGCACAGTTCTTTTGTTCTGAGCAAGCTCACTATTCTGGCCCTATAGGAAACACAGTAGAGTAGAAGAGTGCTCTTTTCTGAGAAGCAGAGTGTGTTTCTTGTAAGGCGAGCTAGCATTTGTTTCCCAGTCCTAAATGGAGTTGAATTACATGCAGTTTCTGGTCCTAAGAGCAAGAGTTGTTTTCTGGTAAGACGAGTCACTGTTGCACTCCCATTGTCATACACAGGGCAAATAGCACTGGCGTCTGTTCCCAGCATGTACAGTGTATTGGACTGAAGAGGAGCTACTGTTCTTGTCAGTTTCCTAAGCAGAATTGAACTAGATATGGCCGTGTGTGTAGGAAGCACAGTTCTTTTGTTCTGAGCAAGCTCACTCTTTTGGCCCTATAGGAAACACAGTAGAGTAGAAGAGTGCTCTTTTCTCAAAAGCAGAGTGTGTTTCTTGTAAGGCGAGCTAGCGTTTGTTTCCCAGTCCTAAATTGAGTTGAATCACATGCAGTTTTTGGTCCTACGAGCTAGAGTTGTTTTCTGGTAAGGAAAGACACTATTGCGCTCCCATTGCCACACACAGTGCAAAGAGGACTCGCGTCTGTTCCCATCAAGTACAGTGTATTGGACTGAAGAGGAGCTACTGTTCTTGTCAGTTTCCTAAGCAGAGTTGAACTAGATATGGCCCGTGTGTTTAGGAAGCCCAGTTCTTTTGTACTGTAAGCTCATTGATCGAACCCATAGGAAACAGAGTAGAGTAGAAGAGTGCTCTTTTCTCAAAAGCAGAGTGTGTGTCTTGTAAGGCGAGCTACCATTTGTTTCCCAGTCCTAAATGGAGTGAATCACATGCAGTTTCTGGTTCTACGAGCAAGAGTTGTTTTCTGGTAAGAAGAGTCATTATTGCGCTCCCATTATCATACACAGGGCAAATAGCACTGGCGTCTGTTCCCAGCATGTACAGTGTATTGGACTGAAGAGGATCTACTGTTCTTGTCAGTTTCCTAAGCAAAGTTGAACTAGATATAGTCGGTGTGTGTAGGAAGCACAGTTCTTTTGTTCTGAGCAAGCTCACTATTCTGGCCTTACAAAAAACACATTAGACTAGAAGAGTGCTCTTTTCTCAAAAGCAGAGTGTGTTTATTGTAAGGCGAGCTAGCGTTTGTTTCCCAGTTATAAATGGAGTTGAATCACATGCAGTTTCTGGTCCTACGTACAAGAGTTGTTTTCTGGTAAGAAGAGTCACTATTGCGCTACCATTATCATACACAGGGCAAATAGCACTGGCGTCTGTTCCCAGCATGTACAGTGTATTGGACTGAAGAGGAGCTCCTGTTCTTGTCAGTTTCCTAAGCAGAGTTGTACTAGATATAGCCCGTGTGTGTAGGAAGCACAGTTCTTTTGTTCTGAGCAAGCTAACTATTCTGGCCCTATAGGAAACACAGTAGAGTAGAAAACTGCTCTTTTCTCAAAAGCAGAGTGTTTTTCTTGTAAAGCGAGCTAGCGTTTGTTTCCCAGTCCTAAATGGAGTTGAATCAATTGCAGTTTCTGGTCCTACGAGCAAGAGTTGTTTTCTGGTAAGAAGAGGCACTGTTGTGCTCCCATTGTCATACACAGGGCAAATAGCACTGGCGTCTGTTCCCAGCATGTACAGTGTATGGGACGGAAGAGGATCTACTGTTCTTGTCAGTTTCCTAAGCAGAATTGAACTAAATATGGCCGTGTGTGTAGGAAGCACAGTTCTTTTGTTCTGAGCAAGCTCACTGTTTTGGCCCTGAAGGAAACACAGTAGAGTAGAAGAGTGCTCTTTTCTCAAAAGCAGAGTGTGTTTCTTGTAAGGCGAGCTAGCATTTGTTTCCCAGTCCTAAATGGAGTTGAATCACATGCAGTTTTTGGTCCTACGAGCTAGAGTTGTTTTCTGGTAAGAAAAGTCACTATTGAGCTCCCATTGCCATACATTGTGCAAATAGCACTAGCGTCTGTTCCCAGCAAGTACAGTGTATTGGACTGAAGAGGAGCTACTGTTCTTGTCAGTTTCCTAAGTAGAGTTGAACTAGATATGGCCCGTGTGTGTAGGAAGCACAGTTCTTTTCTACTGTAAGCTCACTGATCGAACCCAAAGGAAACACAGTAGAGTAGAAGAGTGCCCTTTTCTCAAAAACAGAGTGTGTTTCTTGTAAGGCGAGCTAGCATTTGTTTCCCAGTCCTAAATGGAGTTGAATCACATGCAGTTTCTGGTCCTACGAGCAAGAGTTGTTTTCTATTAAGAAGAGTCACTATTGTGCTCCCATTGTCATACACAGGGCAAATTGCACTGGCGTCTGTTCCCAGCATGTACAGTTTTTTGGACTGAAAATGATCTACTGTTCTTGTCAGTTTCCTAAGCAGAATTGAACTAGATATGGCCATGTGTGTAGGAAGCACAGTTCTTTTGTTCTGAGCAAGCTCACTGTTCTGGCCCTATAGAAAACACAGTAGAGTAGAAGAGTGATCTTTTCTCAAAAGCAGAGTGTGTTTCTTGTAAGGCGAGCTAGCGTTTGTTTCCCAGTCCTAAATGGAGATGAATCACATGCAGTTTTTGATCCTACGAGCAAGAGTTGTTTTCTGGTAAGGAAAGTCACTATTGCGCTCCCTTTGCCATACACAGTGCAAATAGAACTCGCCTCTGTTCCCAGCAAGTACAGTGTATTGGACTGAAGAGGAGCTACTGTTCTTGTCATTTTCCTAAGCAGAATTGAACTAGATATGGCCATGTGTGAAGGAAGCACAGTTCTTTTGTTCTGAGCAAGCTCACTGTTCTGGCCCTATAGAAAACACAGTAGAGTAGAAGAGAGATCTTTTCTCAAAAGCAGAGTGTGTTTCTTGTAAGGCGAGCTAGCGTTTGTTTCCCAGTCCTAAGTGGAGTTGAATCACATGCAGTTTTTGATCCTACGAGCAAGAGTTGTTTTCTGGTAAGGAAAGTCACTATTGCGCTCCCATTGCCATATACAGTTCAAATAGAACTCGCCTCTGTTCCCAGCAAGTACAGTGTATTGGACTGAAGAGGAGCTACTGTTCTTGTCAGTTTCGTAAGCAGAATTGAACTAGATATGGCCATGTGTGAAGGAAGCACAGTTCTTTTGTTCTGAGCAAGCTCACTGTTCTGGCCCTATAGAAAACACAGTAGAGTAGAAGAGTGATCTTTTCTCAAAAGCAGAGTGTGTTTCTTGTAAGGCGAGCTAGCGTTTGTTTCCCAGTCCTAAATATATTTGAATCACATGGAGTTTTTGATCCTATGAGCAAGAGTTGTTTTCTGGTAAGGAAAGTCACTATTGCGCTCCCATTGCCATACACAGTGCTAATAGCACTCGCCTCTGTTCCCATCAAGTACAGTGTATTGGACTGAAGAGGAGCTACTGTTCTTGTCAGTTTCGTAAGCAGAATTGACCTAGATATTGCCCGTGTGTGTAGGAAGCACAGTTCTTTTGTTCTGAGCAAGCTCACTATTCTGGCCCTATAGGAAACACAGTAGAGTAGAAGAGTGCTCTTTTCTCAAAAGCAGAGTGTGTTTCTTGTAAGGCGAGCTAGCGTTTGTTTCCCAGTCCTAAATGGAGTTGAATCACATGCAGTTTTTGGTCCTAGAGCTAGAGTTGTTTTCTGGTAAGGAAAGTCACTATTGCGCTCCCATTGCCACACACTGTGCAAAGAGGACTCGCGTCTGTTCCCATTAAGTACAGTGTATTGGACTGAAGAGGAGCTACTGTTCTTGTCAGTTTCCTAAGCAGAGTTGAACTAGATATGGCCCGTGTGTGTAGGAAGCCCAGTTCTTTTGTACTGTAAGCTCACTGATCGAACCCATAGGAAACAGAGTAGAGTAGAAGAGTGCTCTTTTCTCAAAAGCAGAGTGTGTTTCTTGTAAGGCGAGCTAGCATTTGTTTCCCAGTCCTAAATGGAGTTGAATCACATGCAGTTTCTGGTTCTACGAGCAAGAGTTGTTTTCTGGTAAGAAGAGTCATTATTGCACTCCCATTATCATACACAGGGCAAATAGCACTGGCGTCTGTTCCCAGCATGTACAGTGTATTGGACTGAACAGGATCTACTGTTCTTGTCAGTTTCCTAAGCAGAGTTGAACTAGATATAGTCGGTGTGTGTACGAAGCACAGTTCTTTTGTTCTGAGCAAGCTCACGATTCTGGCCTTACAAAAAACACATTAGACTAGAAGAGTGCTCTTTTCTCAAAAGCAGAGTGTGTTTATTGTAAGGCGAGCTAGCGTTTGTTTCCCAGTTATAAATGGAGTTGAATCACATGCAGTTTCTGGTCCTACGAACAAGAGTTGTTTTCTGGTAAGAAGAGTCACTATTGCACTGCCATTATCATACACAGGGCAAATAGCACTGGCGTCTGTTCCCAGCATGTACAGTGTATTGGACTGAAGAGGAGCTCCTGTTCTTGTCAGTTTCTTAAGCAGAGTTGTACTAGATATAGCCCGTGTGTGTAGGAAGCACAGTTCTTTTGTTCTGAGCAAGCTAACTATTCTGGCCCTATAGGAAACACAGTAGAGTAGAAGACTGCTCTTTTCTCAAAAGCAGAGTGTTTTTCTTGTAAAGCGAGCTAGTGTTTGTTTCCCAGTCCTAAATGGAGTTGAATCACATGCAGTTTCTGGTCCTACGAGCAAGAGTTGTTCTGGTAAGAAGAGTCACTCTTGTGCTCCCATTGTCATACACAGGGCAAATAGCACTGGCGTCTGTTCCCAGCAAGTACAGTGTATGGGACGGAAGAGGATCTACTGTTCTTGTCAGTTTCCTAAGCAGAATTGAACTAGATATGGCCGTGTGTGTAGGAAGCACAGTTCTTTTGTTCAGAGCCAGGTCACTGTTTTGGCCCTGTAGGAAACACAGTAGAGTAGAAGAGTGCTCTTTTCTCAAAAGCAGAGTGTGTTTCTTGTAAGGCGAGCTAGCGTTTTTTTCCCAGTCCTAAATGGATTTGAATCACATGCAGTTTTTGGTCCTACGAACTAGAGTTGTTTTCTGGTAATAAAAGTCACTATTGAGCTCCCATTGCCATACATAGTGCAAATAGCACTAGCGTCTGTTCCCAGCAAGTACACTGTATTGGACTGAAGATGAGCTACTGTTCTTCTCAGTTTCCTAAGCAGAGTTGAACTAGATATGGCCCGTGTGTGTAGGAAGCACACTTCTTTTGTTCTGAGCAAGCTTACTATTTTGGCCCTATAGGAAACACAGTAGAGTAGAAGAGTGTTCTTTTCTCAAAAGCAGAGTGTGTTTCTTGTAAGGCGAGCTAGCGTTTGGTTCCCAGTCCTAAATGGAGTTGAATCACATGCAGTTTCTGGTGGTACGAGCTAGAGTAGTTTTCTGGTAATTAAAGTCACTATTGCGCTCCCATTGACATACACAGTGCATATAGCACTCGCATCTGTTCCCAGCAAGTACAGTGTATTGGACTGAATAGGAGCTACTGTTCTTGTCAGTTTCCTAAGCAGAGTTGGACTAGATATAGCCCGTGAGTGTAGGAAGCACAGTTCTTTTGTTCTGAGCAAGCTCACTATTCTGGCCCTATAGGAAACACAGTAGAGTAGAAGAATGCTCTTTTCTCAAAAGCAGAGTGTTTTTCTTGTAAAGCGAGCTAGCGTTTGTTTCCCAGTCAGAAATGGAGTTGAATCACATGCAGTTTCTGGTGCTAAGAGCAAGAGTTGTTTTCTGGTAAGAAGAGTCACTATTGTGCTCCAATTGTCATACACAGGGCAAATAGCACTGGCGTCTGTTCCCAGCAAGTACAGTGTAAGGGACGGAAGAGGATCTACTGTTCTTGTCAGTTTCCTAAGCAGAATTGAACTAGATATGGCCGTGTGTGTAGGAAGCACAGTTCTTTTGTTATGAGCAAGCTCACTGTTTTGGCCCTGTAGGAAACACAGTAGAGTAGAAGAGTGCTCTTTTCTCAAAAGCAGAGTGTGTTTCTTGTAAGGCGAGCTAGCGTTTGTTTCCCAGTCCTAAATGGAGTTGAATCACATGCAGTTTTTGGTCCTACGAACTAGAGTTGTTTTCTGGTAAGGAAAGTCACTATTGAGCTCCCATTGCCATACATAGTGCAAATAGCACTCGCATCTGTTCCCAGCAAGTACATTGTATTGGACTGAAGATGAACTACTGTTCTTCTCAGTTTCCTAAGCAGTGTTGAACTAGATATGGCCCCTGTGTGTAGGAAGCACAGTTCTTTTGTTCTGAGTAAGCTCACTGTTCTGGCCCTATAGGAAACACAGTAGAGTAGAAGAGTGCTCTTTTCTCAAAAGCAGAGTGTGCTTCTGGTAAGGCGAGCTAGCGTTTGGTTCCCAGTCCTAAATGGAGTTGAATCACATGCAGTTTTTGGTCCTACGAGCTAGAGTTGTTTTTTGGTATGGAAAGTCACTATTGCGCTCCCATTGACATATACAGTGCAAATAGCACTCGCGTCTGTTCCCAGCAAGTACAGTGTATTGGACTGAAGAGGAGCTACTGTTCTTGTCAGTTTCCTAAGTAGAGTTGAACTAGATATGGCCCGTGTGTGTAGGAAGCAAATTCTTTTGTTCTGAGCAAGCTCACTGTTCGGACCCCATAGGAAACACTGTAGAGTAGAAGAGTGCTCTTTTCTCAAAAGCAGAGTTTGTTTCTTGTAAGGCGAGCTGGCGTTTGTTTTGCAGTCCTAAATGGAGTTGAATCACATGCAGTTTCTGGTCCTACGAGCAAGAGTTGTTTTCTGGTAAGAAGAGTCACTATTGCGCTCCCATTATCATACACAGGGCATATAGCACTGGCGTCTCTTCCCAGCATGTACAGTGTATTGGATTGAAGAGGAGCTACTGTTCTTGTCAGTTTCCTAGGCAGAGTTGGACTAGATATAGCCCGTGAGTGTAGGAAGCACAGTTCTTTTGTTCTGAGCAAGCTCACTATTCTGGCCCTATAGGAAACACAGTAGAGTAGAAGACTGCTCTTTTCTCAAAAGCAGAGTGTTTTTCTTGTAAAGCGAGCTAGCGTTTGTTTCCCAGTCAGAAATGGAGTTGAATCACATGCAGTTTCTGGTCCTAAGAGCAAGAGTTGTTTTCTGGTAAGAAGAGTCACTATTGTCTCCCATTGTCATACACAGGGCAAATAGCACTGGCGTCTGTTCCCAGCAAGTACAGTGTATGGGACGGAAGAGGATCTACTGTTCTTGTTAGTTTCCTAACCAAAATTGAACTAGATATGGCCGTGTGTGTAGGAAGCACAGTTCTTTTGTAATGAGTAAGCTCACTGTTCTGGCCTTATAGGAAACACAGTAGACAAGAGAGATCTTTTTTCAAAAGCAGAGTGTGTTTCTTGTAAGGCGAGCTAGCGTTTGTTTCGCAGTCCTAAATGGAGTTGAATCACATGCAGTTTGTGGTCCTATGAGCAAGAGATGTTTTCTGGTAAGAAGAGTCACTATTGCTATCCCATTGTCATACACATTGCAAATAGCACTAGCAATGTCCCATGCATGTACAGTGTATTGGACTGAAGAGGATCTACTGTTCTTGTCAGTTTCCTAAGCAGAATTGAACTAGATATGGCCATGTGTGAAGGAAGCACAGTTCTTTTATTCTGAGCAAGCTCAGTGTTCTGGCCCTATAGAAAACACAGTAGAGTAGAAGAGTGATCTTTTCTCAAAAGGAGAGTGTGTTTCTTGTAAGGCAAGCTAGCGTTTGTTTCCCAGTCCTAAATATAGTTGAATCACATGCAGTTTTTGATCCTATGAGCAAGGGTTGTTTTCTGGTAAGGAAAGTCACTATTGCGCTCCCATTGTCATACACAGGGCAAATAGCACTGGCGTCTGTTCCCAGCAAGTACAGTGTATTGGACTGAAGAGGATCTACTGTTCTTGTCAGTTTCCTAAGCAGAATTGAACTAGATATGGCCGTGTGTGTAGGAAGCACAGTTCTTTTGTTCTGAGCAAGCTCACTGTTTTGGCCCTATAGGAAAAACAGTAGAGTAGAAGAGTGCTCTTTTCTCAAAAGCAGAGTGAGTTTCTTGTAAGGCAAGCTAGCGTTTGTTTCCCAGTCCTAAATGGAGTTGAATCACATGCAGTTTTTGGTCCTACGAGCTAGAGTTGTTTTCTTGTAAGGAAAGTCACTCTTGCGCTCCCATTGCCACACACAGTTCAAAGAGGACTCGCGTCTGTTCCCATCAAGTACAGTGTATTGGACTGTAGAGGAGCTACTGTTCTTGTCAGTTTCCTAAGCAGAGTTGAACTAGATATGGCCCCTGTGTGTAGGAAGCACAGTTGTGTTGTTCTGAGCAAGCTGACTGTTCGGAACCCATAGGAAACACAGTAGAGTAGATGAGTGCTCTTTTCTCAAAAGCAGAGTGTGTTTCTTGTAAGGCGAACAAGTGCTTGTTTCCCAGTCTGAAATGGAGTTGAATCCCATGCAGTTTCTGGTCCTACGAGCAAGAGATGTTATCTGGTAAGAAGAGTCACTATTGCGCTCCCATTGCCATACACAGTGCAAATAGCTCTCGCGTCTGTTCCCAGCAAGTACAGTGTATTGGACTGAAGAGGAGCTACTGTTCTTGTCAGTTTGCTAAGTGGAGTTAAACTATATATGGCCCGTGTGTGTAGGAAGCACAGTTCTTTTGTTCTGAGCAAGCTCACTCTTTTGGCCCTATGGGAAACACAGTAGAGTAGAAGAGTGCTCTTTTCTCAAAAGCAGAGTGTGTTTCTTGTAAGGCGAGCTACCGTTTGTTTCCCAGTCCTAAATTGAGTTGAATCACATGTAGTTTTTGGTCCTATGAGCTAGAGTTGTTTTCTGGTAAGGAAAGTCACTATTGCGCTCCCATTGCCACACACAGTGCAAAGAGGACTCGCGTCTGTTCCCATCAAGTACAGTGTATTGGACTGAAGAGGAGCTACTGTTCTTGTCAGTTTCCTAAGCAGAGTTGAACTAGATATGGCCCGTGTGTGCAGGAAGCACAGTTCTTTTGTACTGTAAGCTCACTGATCGAACACATAGGGAACAGAGTAGAGTAGAAGAGTGCTCTTTTCTCAAAAGCAGAGTGTGTTTCTTGTGAGGCGAGCTAGCATTTGTTTCCCAGTCCTAAATGGAGTTGAATCACATGCAGTTTCTGGTCCTATGAGCAAGAGTTGTTTTCTGGTAAGAAGAGTCACTATTGCGCTCCCATTGTCATACACAGGGCAAATAGCACTGGCGTCTGTTCCCAGCATGTACAGTGAATTGGACTGAAGAGGATCTACTGTTCTTGTCAGTTTCCTAAGCAGAATTGAACTGGATATGGCCGTGTGTGTAGGAAGCACAGTTCTTTTGTTCTGAGCAAGCTCACTGTTTGGGCCCGATAGGAAACACAGTAGAGTAGAAAAGTGCTCTTTTCTCAAAAGCAGAGTGTGTTTCTTGTAAGCGAGCTAGCGTTTGTTTCCCAGTCCTAAATGGAGTTGAATCACATGCAGTTTTTGGACCTACGAGCTAGAGTTGTTTTCTGGTAAGGAAAGTCACTATTGTGCTCCCATTGCCCCACACAGTGCAAAGAGGACTCGCATCTGTTCCCATCAAGTACAGTGTATCTGACTGAAGAGGAGCTACTGTTCTTGTCAGTTTCCTAAGCAGAGTTGAACTAGATATGGTCCGTGTGTGTAGGAAGCACAGTTCTTTTGTTCTGAGCAAGCT
>NW_026738371.1:0-19000 GCF_949786415.1 Peromyscus eremicus
GTAGAGTAGATGTGTGCCTTATTCTCAAAAGCAGAGCGTGTTTCTTGTAAGGCGAGCTAGCGTTTGTTTCCCAATCCTAAGTGGATTGAATCAAATGCAGTTTCTGGTCCTACGAGCAAGAGTTGTTTTCTTGTAAGAAGAGTCACTATTGTGCTCCCATTGCCTTACACAGTGCAAATAGCACTCGCGTCTGTTCCCAGTAAGTACAGTGTATTGGACTGAAGAGGAACTACTGTTCTCGTCAGTTTCCTAAGCAGAGTTGAACTAGATATGGCCCGTGTGTGTAAGAAGCACAGTTCTTTTGTTCTGAGCAAGCTCACTGTTTGGATCCCATAGGAAACACAGTAGAGTAGAAGAGTGCTCTTTTCTCAAAAGCAGAGTGTGTTTCTTGTAAGGCGAGCTAGCGTTTGTTTCCCAATCCTAAATGGAGTTGAATCACATCCAGTTTCTGGTCCTACGAGCAAGAGTAGTTTTCTGGTAAGAAGAGTCAATATTGTGCTCCCATTGTCATACACAGGGCAAATAGCACTGGCGTCTCTTCCCAGCATGTACAGTGTATTGGACTGAAGAGGAGCTACTGTTCTTGTCAGTTTCCTAAGCAGAGTTGAACTAGATATGGCCTGTGTGTGTAGGAAGCACAGTTCTTTTGTTCTCAGCAAGCTCACTGTTCGGACCCCATAAAAAACACAGTAGAGCAGAAGAGTGCTCTTTTCTCAAAAGCAGAGTGTGTTTCTTGTAAGGCGAGCTAGCCTTTGTTTCCCAGTCGTAAATGAAGTTGAATCACATGCAGTTTCTGTTCCTACGAGTAGAGTTGTTTTTTGGTGAGAAGAGTCACTATTGCGCTTCCATTGCCATACACAGTGCAAATAGCACTTGCGTCTGTTCCAATCAAGTACAGTGTATTGGACTGAAGAGGAGATACTGTTCTTGTCAGTTTCCTGAGCAGAGTTGAACTAGATATGGCCCGTGTGTATAGGAAGCACAGTTCTTTTGTTCTGAGCAAACTAACTTTCTGGCCCTATAGGAAACACAGTAGAGTAGATGAGTGCTCTTTTCTCAAAAGCAGAGTGTGTTTCTTGTAAGGTGAGATAGCGTTTGTTTCCCAGTCCTAAATGGCGTTGAATCACATGCAGTTTCTGGACGTACAAGCAAGAGTTGTTTTCTGGTAAGGAAATTCACAATTGCGCTCCCAATGTCATACACAGGGCAAATAGCACTGGCGTCTGTTCCCAGCATGTACAGTGTATTGGACTGAAGAGGAGCTACTGTTCTTGTCAGTTTCCTAAGCAGACTTGAACTAGATATGGCCTGTGTGTATGAAGCACAGTTCATTTGTTCTGAGCAAGCTCACTGTTCGGACCCCATAGGAAACACAGTAGAGAAGAAGAGTGCTCTTTTCTCAAAAGCAGAGTGTGTTTCTTGTAAGGCAAGATAGCGTTTGCTTCCCAGACCTAAATGGAGTTGAATCACATGCAGTTTCTGGTCCTACAAGCAAGAATTGTTTTCTTGTAAGAAGAGTCACTATTGTGCTCCCATTGCCGTACACAGTGCAAATAGCACTCGCGTCTGTTCCCAGCAAGTACAGTGTATTGGACTGAAGAGGAGCTACTGTTCTTGTCAGTTTCCTAAGCAGAGTTAAACTATATATGGCCAGTGTATGTAGGAAGCACAGTTCATTTGTTCTGAGCAAGCTCACTGTTCGGACCCCATAGGAAACACAGTAGAGTAGAAGAGTGCATTTTTCTCAAAAGCAGAGTGTGTTTCTTGTAAGGCCAGCTAGCGTTTGTTTCCCAGTCCTAAATGGAGTTGAAATACACATGCAGTTTCTGGTCCTACGAGCAAGAGTTGTTTTCTTGTAAGAAGAGTCACTATTGTGCTCCCTTTGCCATACACAGTGCAAATAGCCCTCGCGTCTGTTCCCAGCAAGTACAGTGTATTGGAATGAAGAGGAGCTAATGTTCTTGTCAGTTTCCTAAGCAGAGTTGAACTAGATATGGCCCATGTGTGTAGGAAGCACAGTTTTTTTGTACTCAGCAAGCTCACTGTTCTGGCCCTATAGGAAACACAGTAGAGTAGAAGAGTGCTCTTTCCTCAAAAGCAGAGTGTGTTTCTTGTAAGGTGAGCTAGCGTTTGTTTCCCAGTCCGAAATGGAGATGAAATACACATGCAGTTTCTGGTCCTATGAGCAAGAGTTGTTTTCTGGTAAAAAGAGTCACTATTGCGCTCCCTTTGCCATACACAGTGCAAATAGCCCTCGCGTCTGTTCCCAGCAAGTACAGTGTAGTGGACTGAAGAGGAGCTACTGTTCTTGTCAGTTTCCTAAGCAGAGTTGAACTAGATAAGGCCCGTGTGTGTAAGAAGCACAGTTCTTTTGTTCTGAGCAAACTAACTTTCTGGCCCTATAGGAAACACTTTAGAGTAGATGAGTGCTCTTTTCTCAAAAGCAGAGTGTGTTTCTAGTATTGTGAGATAGCGTTTGTTTCCCAGTGCTAAATGGAGTTGAATCACATGCAGTTTCTGGACGTACGAGCAAGAGTTGTTTTCTGGTAAGGAAAGTCACAATTGTGCTCCCATTGTCATACACAGGGCAAATAGCACTGGCGTCTGTTCCCAGCATGTACAGTGTATTGGACTGAAGAGGATCTACTGTTCTTGTCAGTTTCCTAAGCACAATTGAACTAGATACGGCCATGTGTGTAGGAAGCACAGTTCTTTTGTTCTGAGCAAGCTCACTGTTCTGGCCCTATAGGAAACACAGTAGATTAGAAGAGTGCTCTTTCCTCAAAAGCAGAGTGTGTTTCTTGTAAGGCAAGATAGCGTTTGCTTCCCAGACCTAAATGGAGTTGAATCACATGCAGTTTCTGGACCTACAAGCAAGAGTTGTTTTCTGGTAAGAAGAGTCACTATTGCGCTCGAATTTTCATACACAGGGCAAATAGCACTGGCGTCTGTTCCCAGCCTGTACAGTGTATTGGACTGAAGAGGATCTACTGTTCTTGTCAGTTTCCTCCGCAGAGTTGAACTCGATATGGCCCGTGTGTGTAGGAAGCACAGTTCTTTTGTTCTGAGCAAGCTCACTGTTCTGGCCCTATAGGAAAGACAGAAGAGTAGAAGAGTGCTCTTTTCTCAAAAGCAGAGTGTGTTTCTTGTAAGGCGAGCTAGCGTTTGTTTCCCAGGCCTAAATGGAGTTGAATCACATGCAGTTTCTGGTCCTATGAGCAAGAGTTTTTTCTGGTAATAAGAGTAACTATTGCGCTCCCATTGTCATACTCAGGGCAAATAGCCCTGTCCTCTGTTCCCAGCATGTACAGTGTATTGGACTGAAGAGGATCTACTGTTCTTGTCAGGTTCCTAAGCAGAGTTGAACTAGATATGGCCCATGTGTGTAGGAAGCACAGTTCTTTTGTACTCAGCAAGCTCACTGTTCTGGCCCTATAGGAAACACAGTAGAATAGATGCGTGCTCTTTCCTCAAAAGCAGAGTGTGTTTCTTGTAAGGCGAGCTAGCGTTTGTTTCCCAGTCCTAAATGGAGTTGAATTACATGCAGTTTCCGTTCCTACGAGCAAGAGTTGTTTTCTGGTAAGGAAAGTCACTATTGCGCTCCCATTGCCATACACAGGGCAAATAGCACTCGCGTCTGTTCCCAGCAAGTACAGTGTATTGGACTGAAGAGGAGCTACTGTTCTCGTCAGTTTCCTAAGCAGAGTTGAACTAGATATGGCCCGTGTGTGTAAGAAGCACAGTACTTTTGTTCTGTGCAAGCTCACTGTTCGGACCCCATAGGAAACACAGTAGAGTAGAAGAGTACTCTTTTCTCAAAAGTAGAGTGTGTTTCTTGTAAGGCAAGCTAGCTTTTGTTTCCCAGTCGTAAATGAAGTTGAATCACATGCAGTTTCTGTTCCTACAAGTAGAGTTGTTTTTTGGTGAGAAGAGTCACTATTGCGCTCCCATTGCCATATACAGTGCAAATAGCACTGGCGTCTGTTCCAATCAAGTACAGTGTATTGGACTGAAGAGGAGATACTCTTCTTGTCAGTTTCCTGAGCAGAGTTGAACTAGATATGGCCCGTGTGTGTAGGAAGCACAGTTCCTTTGTTCTGAGCAAGCTCACTGTTCAGACCCCATAGGAAAAAAAGTAGAGTAGAAGAGTGCTCTTTTCTCAAAAGCAGAGTGTGTTTCTTGTAAGGCGAGCTAGAGTTTGTTTCCCAGTCCTAAATGGAGTTGAATCAAATGCAGTTACTGGTCCTAAGAGCAAGAGTTGTTTTCTGGTAAGAAGAGACACTAGTGTGCTCCCCTTGCCGTACACAGTGTAAATTGCACTCGCATCTGTTCCCAGCAAGTACAGTGTATTGGACTGAAGATGAGCTACTGTTCTCGTCAGTTTCCTAATCAGAGTTGAACTAGATATGGCCCGTGTGTGTAGGAAGCACAGATCTTTTGTTCTGAGCAAGCTCTCTGTTCTGACCCTATAAGAAAGACAGTAGAGTAGAAGAGTGCTCTTTTCTAAAAAGCACAGTGTGTTTCTTGTAAGGCAAGCTAGCGTTTTTTTCCCAGTCCTAAATGGAGTTGAATCACATGCAGTTTTTGGTCCTACGCGCAAGAGCTGTTTTCAGGTAAGGAAAGTCACTATTGCGCTCCCATTGCCAAACACAGTGCAAATAGCACGCGCATCTGTTCCCAGCAAGTACAGTGTATTGGACTGAAGAGGAGCTACTGTTCTTGTCAGTTTCCTAAGCAGAATTGAACTGGATATAGCCATTTGTGTAGGAAGTACAGTTCTTTTGTTCTCAGCAAGCTCACTCTTCGGACCCCATAAAGGAAACACAGTAGAGTAGAAGACAGCTCTTTTCTCAAAAGCAGAGTGTGTTTCTTGTAAGGCGAGCTAGCCTTTGTTTCCCAGTCCTAAATGGAGTTGAATCACATGCAGTTTTTGGTCCTACGAGCAAGAGTTGTTTTCTGGTAAGGACAGTCACTATTGTGCTCCCTTTGCCATACACAGTGCAAATAGCACTCGCGTCTGTTCCCAGCAAGTACAGTGTATTGGACTGAAGAGGAGCTACTGTTCTTGTCAGTTTCCTAAGCAGAATTGAACAAGATATGGCCCATGTGTGTAGGAAGCACAGTTCTTTTGTTCTGAGCAAGCTCACTGTTCGGACCCCATAGGAAACACAGTAGAGTAGAAGAGTGCATTTTTCTCAAAAACAGAGTGTGTTTCTTATAAGGCCAGCTAGCGTTTGTTTCCCAGTCCTAAATGGATTTGAATCACATGCAGTTTCCGTTCCTACGAGCAATAGTTGTTTTCTGGTAAGGAAAGTCACTATTGTGCTCCCTTTGCCATACACAGTGCAAATAGCCCTCGCGTCTGTTCCCAGCAAGTACAGTGTATTGGACTGAAGAGGAGCTACTGTTCTGGTCAGTTTCCTAAGCAGAGTTGAACTAGATATGGCCCACGTGTGTAGGAAGCACAGTTCTTTTGTACTCAGCAAGCTCACTGTTCTGGCCCTATAGGAAACACAGTAGAGTAGACGAGTGTTCTTTCCACAAAAGCAGAATGTGTTTTTTGTAAGGCGAGCTAGCGTTTGTTTAGCAGTCCTAAATGGATTTGAATCACATGCAGTTTCCGTTTCTACGAGCAATAGTTGTTTTCTGGTAAGAAAAGTCCCTATTGTGCTCCCTTTGCCATACACAGTGCAAATAGCACTCGTGTCTGTTCTCAGCAAGTACAGTGTATTGGACTGAAGAGGAGCTACTGTTCTTGTCAGTTTCCTAAGCAGAATTGAACTAGATATGGCCCGTGTGTGTAGGAAGCACAGTTCTTTTGTTCTGAGCAAGCTCACTGTTTGGACCCCATAGAAAACACAGTAGAGTAGAAGAGTGCTCTTTTCTCAAAAGCAGAGTGTGTTTCTTGTAAGGCGAGCTAGCATTTGTTTCCCAGTCCTAAATGGAGTTGAATCACATGCAGTTTCTGGTCCTACGAGCAAGAGTTGTTTTCTGGTAAGAAGAGTCACTATTGCGCTCCCATTGCCATACACAGTGCAAATAGCACTGGCGTCTGTACCCAGCATGTACAGCGTATTGGACTGAAGAGGATCTACTGTTCTTGTCAGTTTCCTAAGCAGAGTTGAACTAGATATGGCCCATGTGTGTAGGAAGCACAGTTCTTTTGTTCTCAGCAAGCTCACTGTTCGGACCCCATAGGAAACACAGTAGAGTAGAAGAGTGCTCTTTTCTCAAAAGCAGAGTGTGTTTCTTGTAAGGCGAGCTAGCGTTTGTTTACCAGTCCTAAATGGAGTTGAATCACATGCAGTGTCTGGTCATACGAGCAAGAGTTGTTTTCTGGTAAGAAGAGTCACTATTGCGCTCCCATTGTCACACACAGGGCAAATAGCACTGGCGTCTCTTCCCAGCATGTACAGTCTATTGGACTGAAGAGGTTCTACTGTTCTTGTCAGTTTCCTAAGCAGAATTGAAGAAGATATGGCCCGTGTGTGTAGGAAGCACAGTTCTTTGTTCTGAGCAAGCTCACATTTCGAACCCCATAGGAAACACAGTAGAGTAGAAGAGTGCATTTTTCTCAAAAGCAGAGTGTGTTTCTTGTAAGGCAAGCTAGCGTTTGTTTCCCAGTCCTAAATGGAGATGAAATACACATGCAGTTTCTGGTCCTACGAGCAAGAGTTGTTTTCTGGTAAGAAGAGTCACTATTGTGCTCCCATTGTCATACACAGTGCAAATAGCCCTTGTGTCTGTTCCCAGCAAGTACAGTGTATTGGACTGAAGAGGAGCTACTGTTTTTGTCAGTTTCCTAAGCAGAGTTGAACTAGATATGACCTGTGTGTGTAGGAAGCAAATTCTTTTGTTCTGAGCAAGCTCACTGTTTGGACCCCTTAGGAAACACAGTAGAGTAGATGTGTGCCTTATTCTCAAAAGCAGAGCGTGTTTCTTGTAAGGCGAGCTAGCGTTTGTTTCCCAATCCTAAGTGGATTGAATCAAATGCAGTTTCTGGTCCTACGAGCAAGAGTAGTTTTCTGATAAGAAGAGTCAATATTGCGCTCCCATTGTCATACACAGGGCAAATAGCACTGGCGTCTCTTCCCAGCATGTACAGTGTATTGGACTGAAGGGGAGCTACTGTTCTTGTCAGTTTCCTAAGCAGAGTTGAACTAGATATGGCCTGTGTGTGTAGGAAGCACAGTTCTTTTGTTCTCAGCAAGCTCACTGTTCGGACCCCATAAAAAACACAGTAGAGCAGAAGAGTGCTCTTTTCTCAAAAGCAGAGTGTGTTTCTAGTAAGGCGAGCTAGCCTTTGTTTCCCAGTCGTAAATGAACTTGAATCACATGCAGTTTCTGGTCCTAAGAGCAAGAGTTGTTTTCTGGTAAGAAGAGTCACTATTGTGCTCCCATTGCCATACACAGTGCAAATAGCACTTGCGTCTGCTCTCAGCAAGTACAGTGTATTTGATTGAAGAGGAGCTACTGTTCTTGTCAGTTTCCTAAGCAGACTTGAACTAGATATGGCCCGTGTGTGTAGGAAGCACAGTTCATTTGTTCTGAGCAAGCTCACTGTTTCAACCCCATAGGAAACACAGAAGAGTAGAAGAGTGCTCTTTTCTCAAAAGCAGAGTGTGTTTCTTGTAAGGCGATCTAGCGTTTGTTTCCCAGTCCTAAATGGAGTTGAATCACATGCAGTTTCTGGTCTTACAAGCAAGAGTTGTTTTCTGGTAAGAAGAGTCACTATTGTGCTACCATTGTCACACACAGGGCAAATAGCACTGGCGTCTCTTCCCAACATGTACAGCCTATTGGACTGAAGAGGTTCTACTGTTCTTGTCAGTTTCCTAAGCAGAATTGAACAGGATATGGCCCGTGTGTGTAGGAAGCACAGTTCTTTTGTTCTGAGCAAGCTCACATTTCGAACCCCGTAGGAAACACAGTAGAGTAGAAGAGTGCATTTTTCTCAAAAGCAGAGTGTGTTTCTTGTAAGGCGAGCTAGCGTTTGTTTCCCAGTCCTAAATGGAGATGAAATACACATGCAGTTTCTGGTCCTACGAGCAAGAATTGTTTTCTGGTAAGAAGAGTCACTATTGCGCTCTTTTTGCCATACACAGTGCAAATAGCCCTCGCGTCTGTTCCCAGCAAGTACAGTGTATTGGACTGAAGAGGAGCTACTGTTCTTGTCAGTATCCTAAGCAGAGTTGAACTAGATATGGCCCGTGTGTGTAGGAAGCACAGTTCTTTTGTTCTGAGCAAGCTCACTGTTCGGACCCCATAGGAAACACAGTAGAGTAGAAGAGTGCATTTTTCTCAAAAGCAGAGTGTGTTTCTTATAAGGCCAGCTAGCGTTTGTTTCCCAGTCCTAAATGGATTTGAATCACATGCAGTTTCCGTTCCTAGGAGCAATAGTTGTTTTCTGGTAAGGAAAGTCACTATTGTGCTCCCTTTGCCATACACAGTGCAAATAGCCCTCGCGTCTGTTCCCAGCAAGTACAGTGTATTGGACTGAAGAGGAGCTACTGTTCTTGTCAGTTTCCTAAGCAGAGTTGAACTAGATATGGCCCACGTGTGTAGGAAGCACAGTTCTTTTGTACTCAGCAAGCTCACTGTTCTGGCCCTATAGGAAACACAGTAGAGTAGACGAGTGTTCTTTCCTCAAAAGCAGAGTGTGTTTTTTGTAAGGCGAGCTAGCGTTTGTTTCGCAGTCCTAAATGGATTTGAATCACATGCAGTTTCCGTTCCTACGAGCAATAGTTGTTTTCTGGTAAGGAAAGTCACTATTGTGCTCCCTTTGCCATACACAGTGCAAATAGCACTCGCGTCTGTTCTCAGCAAGTACAGTGTATTGGACTGAAGAGGAGCTACTGTTTTTGTCAGTTTCCTAAGCAGAATTGAACTAGATATGGCCCGTGTGTGTAGGAAGCACAGTTCTTTTGTTCTGAGCAAGCTCACTGTTTGGACCCCATAGAAAACACAGTAGAGTAGAAGAGTGCTCTTTTCTCAAAAGCAGAGTGTGTTTCTTGTAAGGCGAGCTAGCGTTTGTTTCCCAGTCCTAAATGGAGTTGAATCACATGCAGTTTCTGGTCCTACGAGCAAGAGTTGTTTTCTGGTAAGAAGAGTCACTATTGCGCTCCCATTGCCATACACAGTGCAAATAGCACTGGCGTCTGTTCCCAGCAAGTACAGTGTATTGGACTGAAGAGGAGCTACTGTTTTTGTCAGTTTCCTAAGCAGACTTGAACTAGATATGACCTGTGTGTGTAGGAAGCACAATTCTTTTGTTCTGAGCAAGCTCACTGTTTGGACCCCATAGGAAACACAGTAGAGTAGATGTGTGCCTTATTCTCAAAAGCAGAGCGTGTTTCTTGTAAGGCGAGCTAGCGTTTGTTTCCCAATCCTAAGTGGATTGAATCAAATGCAGTTTCTGGTCCTACAAGCAAGAGTTGTTTTCTTGTAAGAAGAGTCACTATTGTGCTCCCATTGCCGTACACAGTGCAAATAGCACTCGCGTCTGTTCCCAGTAAGTACAGTGTATTGGACTGAAGAGGATCTACTGTTCTTGTCAGTTTCCTAAGCAGAGTTGAACTAGATATGGCCCGTGTGTGTAGGAAGCACAGTTCTTTTGTTCTCAGCAAGCTCACTGTTCGGACCCCATAGGAAACACAGTAGAGTAGAATAGTGCTCTTTTCTCAAAAGCAGAGTGTGTTTCTTGTAAGGCGAGCTAGCGTTTGTTTCCCAATCCTAAATGGAGTTGAATCACATCCAGTTTCTGGTCCTACGAGCAAGAGTAGTTTTCTGGTAAGAAGAGTCAATATTGCGCTCCCATTGTCATACACAGGGCAAATAGCACTGGCGTCTCTTCCCAGCATGTACAGTGTATTGGACTGAAGAGGAGCTACTGTTCTTGTCAGTTTCCTAAGCAGAGTTGAACTACATATGGCCTGTGTGTGTAGGAAGCACAGTTCTTTTGTTCTCAGCAAGCTCACTGTTCGGACCCCATAAAAAACACAGTAGAGCAGAAGAGTGCTCTTTTCTCAAAAGCAGAGTGTGTTTCTTGTAAGGCGAGCTAGCCTTTGTTTCCCTGTCGTAAATGAAGTTGAATCACATGCAGTTTCTGTTCCTACGAGTAGAGTTGTTTTTTGGTGAGAAGAGTCACTATTGCGCTTCCATGCCATACACAGTGCAAATAGCACTTGCGTCTGTTCCAATCAAGTACAGTGTATTGGACTGAAGAGGAGATACTGTTCTTGTCAGTTTCCTGAGCAGAGTTGAACTAGATATGGCCCGTGTGTATAGGAAGCACAGTTCTTTTGTTCTGAGCAAACTAACTTTCTGGCCCTATAGGAAACACAGTAGAGTAGATGAGTGCTCTTTTCTCAAAAGCAGAGTGTGTTTCTTGTAAGGTGAGATAGCGTTTGTTTCCCAGTCCTAAATGGCGTTGAATCACATGCAGTTTCTGGACGTACAAGCAAGAGTTGTTTTCTGGTAAGGAAATTCACAATTGCGCTCCCATTGTCATACACAGGGCAAATAGCACTGGCGTCTGTTCCCAGCATGTACAGTGTATTGGACTGAAGAGGATCTCCTGTTCTTGTCAGTTTCCTAAGCACAATTGAACTAGATACGGCCATGTGTGTAGGAAGCACAGTTCTTTTGTTCTGAGCAAGCTCACTCTTCTGGCCCTATAGGAAACACAGTAGAGTAGAAGAGTGCTCTTTTCTCAAAAGCAGAGTGTGTTTCTTGTAAGGCAAGATAGCGTTTGCTTCCCAGACCTAAATGGAGTTGAATCACATGCAGTTTCTGGTCCTACAAGCAAGAATTGTTTTCTTGTAAGAAGAGTCACTATTGTGCTCCCATTGCCGTACACAGTGCAAATAGCACTCGCGTCTGTTACCAGCAAGTACAGTGTATTGGACTGAAGAGGAGCTACTGTTCTTGTCAGTTTCCTAAGCAGACTTGAATTAGATATGGCCTGTGTGTGTAGGAAGCACAGTTCATTTGTTCTGAGCAAGCTCACTGTTCGGACCCCATAGGAAACACAGTAGAGTAGAAGAGTGCATTTTTATCAAAAGCAGAGTGTGTTTCTTGTAAGGCCAGCTAGCGTTTGTTTCCCAGTCCTAAATGGAGTTGAAATACACATGCAGTTTCTGGTCCTACGAGCAAGAGTTGTTTTCTGGTAAGAAGAGTCACTATTGTGCTCCCTTTGCCATACACAGTGCAAATAGCCCTCGTGTCTGTTAACAGCAAGTACAGTGTATTGGAATGAAGAGGGGCTAATGTTCTTGTCAGTTTCCTAAGCAGAGTTGAACTAGATATGGCCCATGTGTGTAGGAAGCACAGTTCTTTTGTACTCAGCAAGCTCACTGTTCTGGCCCTATAGGAAACACAGTAGAGTAGAAGAGTGCTCTTTCCTCAAAAGCAGAGTGTGTTTTTTGTAAGGCGAGCTAGCGTTTGTTTCGCAGTCCTAAATGGATTTGAATCACATGCAGTTTTCGTTCCTATGAGCAATAGTTGTTTTCTGGTAAGGAAAGTCACTATTGTGCTCCCTTTGCCATACACAGTGCAAATAGCACTCGTGTCTGTTCCCAGCAAGTACAGTGTATTGGACTGAAGAGGAGCTACTGTTCTTGTCAGTTTCCTAAGCAGAATTGAACTAGATATGGCCTGTGTGTGTAGGAAGCACAGTTCTTTTGTTCTGAGCAAGCTCACTGTTTGGACCCCATAGAAAACACAGTAGAGTAGAAGAGTGCTCTTTTCTCAAAAGCAGAGTGTGTTTCTTGTAAGGCGAGCTAGCATTTGTTTCCCAGTCCTAAATGGAGTTGAATCACATGCAGTTTCTGGTCCTACGAGGAAGAGTTGTTTTCTGCTAAGAAGAGTCACTATTGTGCTCCCATTGCCATACACAGTGCAAATAGCACTGGCCTCTGTACCCAGCATGTACAGTGTATTGGACTGAAGAGGATCTACTGTTCTTGTCAGTTTCCTAAGCAGAGTTGAACTAGATATGGCCCGTGTGTGTAGGAAGCACAGTTCTTTTGTTCTGAGCAAGCTCACTGTTCGGACCCCATAGGAAACACAGTAGAGTAGAAGAGTGCTCTTTTCTCAAAAGCAGAGTGTGTTTCTTGTAAGGCGAGCTAGCGTTTGTTTACCAGTCCTAAATGGAGTTGAATCACATGCAGTGTCTGGTCACACGAGAAAGAGTTGTTTTCTGGTATCAAGAGTCACTATTGTGCTCCCATTGTCATACACATGGCAAATAGCACTGGCGTTGGTTCCCAGCATGTACAGTGTATTGGATGGAAGAGGATCTACTGTTCTTGTCAGTTTCCTAAGCAGAATTGAACTAGCTATGGCCGTGTGTGTAGGAAGCACAGTTCTTTTCTTATGAGCAAGCTCACTGTTCGGACCCCATAGGAAACACAGTAGAGTAGAAGAGTGCATTTTTCTCAAAAGCAGAGTGTGTTTCTTGTAAGGCAAGCTAGCGTTTGTTTCCCAGTCCTAAATGGAGATGAAATACACATGCAGTTTCTGGTCCTACGAGCAAGAGTTGTTTTCTGGTAAGAAGAGTCACTATTGTGCTCCCATTGTCACACACAGTGCAAATAGCCCTTGCGTCTGTTCCCAGCAAGTACAGTGTATTGGACTGAAGAGGAGCTACTGTTTTTGTCAGTTTCCTAAGCAGAGTTGAACTAGATATGACCTGTGTGTGTAGGAAGCACAATTCTTTTGTTCTGAGCAAGCTCACTGTTTGGACCCCATAGGAAACACAGTAGAGTAGATGTGTGCCTTATTCTCAAAAGCAGAGCGTGTTTCTTGTAAGGCGAGCTAGCGTTTGTTTCCCAATCCTAAGTGGATTGAATCAAATGCAGTTTCTGGTCCTACGAGCAAGAGTTGTTTTCTTGTAAGAAGAGTCACTATTGTGCTCCCATTGCCTTACACAGTGCAAATAGCACTCGCGTCTGTTCCCAGTAAGTACAGTGTATTGGACTGAAGAGGAACTACTGTTCTCGTCAGTTTCCTAAGCAGAGTTGAACTAGATATGGCCCGTGTGTGTAAGAAGCACAGTTCTTTTGTTCTGAGCAAGCTCACTGTTTGGATCCCATAGGAAACACAGTAGAGTAGAAGAGTGCTCTTTTCTCAAAAGCAGAGTGTGTTTCTTGTAAGGCGAGCTAGCGTTTGTTTCCCAATCCTAAATGGAGTTGAATCACATCCAGTTTCTGGTCCTACGAGCAAGAGTAGTTTTCTGGTAAGAAGAGTCACTATTGTGCTCCCTTTGCCATACACAGTGCAAATAGCCCTCGCGTCTGTTCCCAGCAAGTACAGTGTATTGGAATGAAGAGGAGCTAATGTTCTTGTCAGTTTCCTAAGCAGAGTTGAACTAGATATGGCCCATGTGTGTAGGAAGCACAGTTTTTTTGTACTCAGCAAGCTCACTGTTCTGGCCCTATAGGAAACACAGTAGAGTAGAAGAGTGCTCTTTCCTCAAAAGCAGAGTGTGTTTCTTGTAAGGTGAGCTAGCGTTTGTTTCCCAGTCCGAAATGGAGATGAAATACACATGCAGTTTCTGGTCCTACGAGCAAGAGTTGTTTTCTGGTAAAAAGAGTCACTATTGCGCTCCCTTTGCCATACACAGTGCAAATAGCCCTCGCGTCTGTTCCCAGCAAGTACAGTGTAGTGGACTGAAGAGGAGCTACTGTTCTTGTCAGTTTCCTAAGCAGAGTTGAACTAGATAAGGCCCGTGTGTGTAAGAAGCACAGTTCTTTTGTTCTGAGCAAACTAACTTTCTGGCCCTATAGGAAACACTTTAGAGTAGATGAGTGCTCTTTTCTCAAAAGCAGAGTGTGTTTCTAGTATTGTGAGATAGCGTTTGTTTCCCAGTGCTAAATGGAGTTGAATCACATGCAGTTTCTGGACGTACGAGCAAGAGTTGTTTTCTGGTAAGGAAAGTCACAATTGTGCTCCCATTGTCATACACAGGGCAAATAGCACTGGCGTCTGTTCCCAGCATGTACAGTGTATTGGACTGAAGAGGATCTACTGTTCTTGTCAGTATCCTAAGCACAATTGAACTAGATACGGCCATGTGTGTAGGAAGCACAGTTCTTTTGTTCTGAGCAAGCTCACTGTTCTGGCCCTATAGGAAACACAGTAGATTAGAAGAGTGCTCTTTCCTCAAAAGCAGAGTGTGTTTCTTGTAAGGCAAGATAGCGTTTGCTTCCCAGACCTAAATGGAGTTGAATCACATGCAGTTTCTGGACCTACAAGCAAGAGTTGTTTTCTGGTAAGAAGAGTCACTATTGCGCTCGAATTTTCATACACAGGGCAAATAGCACTGGCGTCTGTTCCCAGCCTGTACAGTGTATTGGACTGAAGAGGATCTACTGTTCTTGTCAGTTTCCTCCGCAGAGTTGAACTCGATATGGCCCGTGTGTGTAGGAAGCACAGTTCTTTTGTTCTGAGCAAGCTCACTGTTCTGGCCCTATAGGAAAGACAGAAGAGTAGAAGAGTGCTCTTTTCTCAAAAGCAGAGTGTGTTTCTTGTAAGGCGAGCTAGCGTTTGTTTCCCAGGCCTAAATGGAGTTGAATCACATGCAGTTTCTGGTCCTATGAGCAAGAGTTTTTTCTGGTAATAAGAGTAACTATTGCGCTCCCATTGTCATACTCAGGGCAAATAGCCCTGTCCTCTGTTCCCAGCATGTACAGTGTATTGGACTGAAGAGGATCTACTGTTCTTGTCAGGTTCCTAAGCAGAGTTGAACTAGATATGGCCCATGTGTGTAGGAAGCACAGTTCTTTTGTACTCAGCAAGCTCACTGTTCTGGCCCTATAGGAAACACAGTAGAATAGATGCGTGCTCTTTCCTCAAAAGCAGAGTGTGTTTCTTGTAAGGCGAGCTAGCGTTTGTTTCCCAGTCCTAAATGGAGTTGAATTACATGCAGTTTCCGTTCCTACGAGCAAGAGTTGTTTTCTGGTAAGGAAAGTCACTATTGCGCTCCCATTGCCATACACAGGGCAAATAGCACTCGCGTCTGTTCCCAGCAAGTACAGTGTATTGGACTGAAGAGGAGCTACTGTTCTCGTCAGTTTCCTAAGCAGAGTTGAACTAGATATGGCCCGTGTGTGTAAGAAGCACAGTACTTTTGTTCTGTGCAAGCTCACTGTTCGGACCCCATAGGAAACACAGTAGAGTAGATGAGTGCTCTTTTCTCAAAAGCCGAGTATGTTTAGTGTAAGGCGACCGAGCGTATGCTTCCCAGTCCTAAATGGAGGTGAATCACATGCAGTTTCTGGTCCTAAGAGCAAGAGTTGTTTTCTGGTAAGAAGAGTCACTATTGTGCTCCCATTGCCATACACAGTGCAAATAGCACTCGCGTCTGCTCTCAACAAGTACAGTGTATTTGATTGAAGAGGAGCTACTGTTCTTGTCAGTTTCCTAAGCAGACTTGAACTAGATATGGCCCGTGTGTGTATAAGCACAGTTCATTTGTTCTGAGCAAGCTCACTGTTCGGACCCCATAGGAAACACAGTAGAGTAGAAGAGTACTCTTTTCTCAAAAGTAGAGTGTGTTTCTTGTAAGGCGAGCTAGCTTTTGTTTCCCAGTCATAAATGAAGTTGAATCACATGCAGTTTCTGTTCCTACGAGTAGAGTTGTTTTTTGGTGAGAAGAGTCACTATTGCGCTCCCATTGCCATACACAGTGCAAATAGCACTTGCGTCTCTTCCAATTAAGTACAGTGTATTGGACTGAAGAGGAGATACTCTTCTTGTCAGTTTCCTGAGCAGAGTTGAACTAGATATGGCCCGTGTGTGTAGGAAGCACAGTTCTTTTGTTCTGAGCTAGCTCACTGTTCAAACCCCATAGGAAAAAAAGTAGAGTAGAAGAGTGCTCTTTTCTCATAAGCAGAGTGTGTTTCTTGTAAGGCGAGCTAGAGTTTGTTTCCCAGTCCTAAATGGAGTTGAATCAAATGCAGTTACTGGTCCTAAGAGCAAGAGTTGTTTTCTGGTAAGAAGAGTCACTATTGTGCTCCCCTTGCCGTACACAGTGCAAATTGCACTCGCATCTGTTCCCAGCAAGTACAGTGTATTGGACTGAAGATGAGCTACTGTTCTCGTCAGTTTCCTAATCAGAGTTGAACTAGATATGGCCCGTGTGTGAAGGAAGCACAGATCTTTTGTTCTGAGCAAGCTCTCTGTTCTGACCCTATAGGAAACACAGTAGAGTAGATGAGTGCTCTTTTCAAAAAAGCACAGTGTGTTTCTTGTAAGGCAAGCTAGCGTTTTTTTCCCAGTCCTAAATGGAGTTGAATCACATGCAGCTTTTGGTCCTACGCGCATGAGCTGTTTTCAGGTAAGGAAAGTCACTATTGCGCTCCCATTGCCAAACACAGTGCAAATAGCACTCGCATCTGTTCCCAGCAAGTACAGTGTATTGGACTGAAGAGGAGCTACTGTTCTTGTCAGTTTCCTAAGCAGAATTGAACTGGATATAGCCATTTGTGTAGGAAGTACAGTTCTTTTGTTCTGAGCAAGCTCACTGTACTGGCCCTAAAGGAAACACAGTAGAGTAGAAGACAGCTCTTTTCTCAAAAGCAGAGTGTGTTTCTTGTAAGGCGAGCTAGCGTTTGTTTCCCAGTCCTAAATGGAGTGAATCACATGCAGTTTTTGGTCCTACGAGCAAGAGTTGTTTTCTGGTAAGGAAAGTCACTATTGCACTCCCTTTGCCATACACAGTGCAAATAGCACTCGTGTCTGTTCCCAGCAAGTACAGTGTATTGGACTGAAGAGGAGCTACTGTTCTTGTCAGTTTCCTAAGCAGAATTGAACTAGATATGGCCTGTGTGTGTAGGAAGCACAGTTCTTTTGTTCTGAGCAAGCTCACTGTTTGGACCCCATAGAAAACACAGTAGAGTAGAAGAGTGCTCTTTTCTCAAAAGCAGAGTGTGTTTCTTGTAAGGCGAGCTAGCATTTGTTTCCCAGTCCTAAATGGAGTTGAATCACATGCAGTTTCTGGTCCTACGAGGAAGAGTTGTTTTCTGCTAAGAAGAGTCACTATTGTGCTCCCATTGCCATACACAGTGCAAATAGCACTGGCCTCTGTACCCAGCATGTACAGTGTATTGGACTGAAGAGGATCTACTGTTCTTGTCAGTTTCCTAAGCAGAGTTGAACTAGATATGGCCCGTGTGTGTAGGAAGCACAGTTCTTTTGTTCTGAGCAAGCTCACTGTTCGGACCCCATAGGAAACACAGTAGAGTAGAAGAGTGCTCTTTTCTCAAAAGCAGAGTGTGTTTCTTGTAAGGCGAGCTAGCGTTTGTTTACCAGTCCTAAATGGAGTTGAATCACATGCAGTGTCTGGTCACAGGAGAAAGAGTTGTTTTCTGGTATCAAGAGTCACTATTGTGCTCCCATTGTCATACACATGGCAAATAGCACTGGCGTTGGTTCCCAGCATGTACAGTGTATTGGATGGAAGAGGATCTACTGTTCTTGTCAGTTTCCTAAGCAGAATTGAACTAGCTATGGCCGTGTGTGTAGGAAGCACAGTTCTTTTCTTATGAGCAAGCTCACTCTTCGGACCCCATAGGAAACACAGTAGAGTAGAAGAGTGCATTTTTCTCAAAAGCAGAGTGTGTTTCTTGTAAGGCAAGCTAGCGTTTGTTTCCCAGTCCTAAATGGATATGAAATACACATGCAGTTTCTGGTCCTACGAGCAAGAGTTGTTTTCTGGTAAGAAGAGTCACTATTGTGCTCCCATTGTCACACACAGTGCAAATAGCCCTTGCGTCTGTTCCCAGCAAGTACAGTGTATTGGACTGAAGAGGAGCTACTGTTTTTGTCAGTTTCCTAAGCAGAGTTGAACTAGATATGACCTTTGTGTGTAGGAAGCACAATTCTTTTGTTCTGAGCAAGCTCACTGTTTGGACCCCATAGGAAACACAGTAGAGTAGATGTGTGCCTTATTCTCAAAAGCAGAGCGTGTTTCTTGTAAGGCGAGCTAGCGTTTGTTTCCCAATCCTAAGTGGATTGAATCAAATGCAGTTTCTGGTCCTACGAGCAAGAGTTGTTTTCTTTTAAGAAGAGTCACTATTGTGCTCCCATTGCCTTACACAGTGCAAATAGCACTCGCGTCTGTTCCCAGTAAGTACAGTGTATTGGACTGAAGAGGAACTACTGTTCTCGTCAGTTTCCTAAGCAGAGTTGAACTAGATATGGCCCGTGTGTGTAAGAAGCACAGTTCTTTTGTTCTGAGCAAGCTCACTGTTTGGATCCCATAGGAAACACAGTAGAGTAGAAGAGTGCTCTTTTCTCAAAAGCAGAGTGTGTTTCTTGTAAGGCGAGCTAGCGTTTGTTTCCCAATCCTAAATGGAGTTGAATCACATCCAGTTTCTGGTCCTACGAGCAAGAGTAGTTTTCTGGTAAGAAGAGTCAATATTGTGCTCCCATTGTCATACACAGGGCAAATAGCACTGGCGTCTCTTCCCAGCATGTACAGTGTATTGGACTGAAGAGGAGCTACTGTTCTTGTCAGTTTCCTAAGCAGAGTTGAACTAGATATGGCCTGTGTGTGTAGGAAGCACAGTTCTTTTGTTCTCAGCAAGCTCACTGTTCGGACCCCATAAAAAACACAGTAGAGCAGAAGAGTGCTCTTTTCTCAAAAGCAGAGTGTGTTTCTTGTAAGGCGAGCTAGCCTTTGTTTCCCAGTCGTAAATGAAGTTGAATCACATGCAGTTTCTGTTCCTACGAGTAGAGTTGTTTTTTGGTGAGAAGAGTCACTATTGCGCTTCCATTGCCATACACAGTGCAAATAGCACTTGCGTCTGTTCCAATCAAGTACAGTGTATTGGACTGAAGAGGAGATACTGTTCTTGTCAGTTTCCTGAGCAGAGTTGAACTAGATATGGCCCGTGTGTATAGGAAGCACAGTTCTTTTGTTCTGAGCAAACTAACTTTCTGGCCCTATAGGAAACACAGTAGAGTAGATGAGTGCTCTTTTCTCAAAAGCAGAGTG
>NW_026738372.1:0-19000 GCF_949786415.1 Peromyscus eremicus
AGAATGAGTGTGTCCCTGTGAAGGTGTGCACACTGAACTGTTAGAATGAGTGTGCCCACATGGAGGTGTGCACACTGAACTGTTAGAATGAGTGTGTCCCTGTGGAGGTGTGCACACTGAACTGTTAGAATGAGTGTGTCCACATGGAGGTGTGCACACTGAACTGTTAGAATGAGTGTGTCCACATGGAGGTGTGCACACTGAACTGTTAGAATGTGTCCACATGGAGGTGTGCACACTGAACTGTTAGAATGATTGTGTCCACATGGAGGTGTGCTCACTTAACTGTTAGAATTAGTGTGTCCACATGGAGGTGTGCACACTGAACTTTTAGAATGATTGTGCCCAAATGGAGGTGTGCACACTGAAATGTTAGAATGAGTATGTCCACATGGAGGTGTGCACACTGAAGTGTTAGAATTTATCCACATGGAGGTGTGCACACTGAACAGTTAGAATGACTGTGTAGACATGGAGGTGTGCACACTGAACTGTTAGAATGAGTGTATCCACATGGAGGTGTGCATACTGAACTATTTGAATGAGTGTATCCCTGTGGAGGTGTGCACACTGAACTGTTAGAATGAGTGTGCCCACATGGAGGTGTGCACACTGAACAGTTAGAATGAGTGTGTCCACATGGAGGTGTGCACACTGAACTGTTAGTATGAGTGTGCCCACATGGTGGTGTGCACAATGAACTGTTAGAATGAGTGTGTCCACATGGAGGTGTGCACACTGAACTGTTAGAATGAGTGTGTACCTGTGGAGGTGTGCACACTGAAATGTTAGAATGAGTATGTCCACATGGAGGTGTGCACACTGAAGTGTTAGAATTTATCCACATGGAGGTGTGCACACTGAACTGTTAGAATGAGTGTGTCCCTGTGGAGGTGTGCACACTGAACTGTTAGAATGAGTGTGTCCACATGGAGGTTAGCACACTGAACTGTTAGAATGAGTGTGTCCACATGGAGGTGTGCACACTTAACTGTTAGAATGAGTGTGCCCACATGGAGGTGTGCACACTGAACTGTTAGAATGAGTGTGCCCACATGGAGGTGTGCACACTGAACTGTTAGAATGATTGTGTCCACATGCAGGTGTGCACACTGAACTGTTAGAATGAGTGTGTCCCTGTGGAGGTGTGCACAGTGAACTGTTAGAATGATTGTGTCCACATGGAGGTGTGCACACTGAACTGTTAGAATGATTGTGCCCACATGGAGGTGTGCACACTGAAATGTTAGAATGAGTATGTCCACATGGATGTGTGCACACTGAAGTGTTAGAATTTATCCACATGGAGGTGTGCACACTGAACAGTTAGAATGACTGTGTAGACATGGAGGTGTGCACACTGAACTGTTAGAATGAGTGTGCCCACATGGAGTTGTGCACACTGAACTGTTAGAATGAGTGTGTCCCTGAGGAGGTGTGCACACTGAAATGTTAGAATGAGTGTGTCCACATGGAGGTGTGCACACTGAACTGTTAGAATGAGTGTGCCCACATGGAGGTGTGCACACTGAATTGTTCGAATGAGTGTGCCCACCTGGAGTTGTGCACACTGAACTGTTAGAATGATTGTGTCCACATGGTGGTGTGCAAACTGAACTGTTAGAATGTCTGTGTCCACATGGAGGTGTGCACACTGAACTGTTAGAATGAGTGTGCCCACATGGAGGTGTGCACACTGAAATGTTAGAATGCGTGTGTCCACATGGAGGTGTCCACACTGAACTGTTAGAATGAGTGTGCCCACATGGAGGTGTGCACACTGAACTGTTAGAATATGTGCACATGGAGGTGTGCACAATGTAATGTTAGAATGAGTGTGTACACATGGAGGTGTGCACACTGACCTGTTAGAATGAGTGTGTCCACACGAGGTGTGCACACTGAACTGTTAGAATTAGTGTGTCCACATGGAGGTGTGCACACTGAACTGTTAGAATGAGTGTGCCCACATGGAGGTGTGCACACTGAACTGTTAGAATGAGTGTGTCCCTGTGGAGGTGTGCACACTGAACTTTTAGAATGAGTGTGCCCACATGGAGGTGTCCACACTGAACTGTTAGAATGAGTGTGTCCACATGGAGGTGTGCACACTGAACTGTTAGATTGAGTGTGCCCACATGGAGGTGTGCACAATGAACTGTTAGAATGAGTGTGTCCACATGGAGGTTTGCACCCTGATCTGTTAGAATGAGTGTGCCCACATGGAGTTGTGCACACTGAACTGTTAGAATGAGTGTGTCCAAATGGAGGTGTGCACACTGAACTGTTAGAATGTGTCCACATGGAGGTGTGCACACTGAACTGTTAGAATGATTGTGTCCACATGGAGGTGTGCACACTGAACTGTTAGAATGAGTGTGTCCCTCTGGAGGTGAGAACACTGAACCGTTAGAATGATTATGTCCACATGGAGGTGTGCACACTGAACTGTTAGAATGAGTGTGTCCCTGTGGAGGTGTGCACACTGAAATGTTAGAATGAGTGTGTCCACATGGACGTGTGCACACCGAAGTGTTAGAATTTGTCCACATGGAAATGTGCACACTGAACTGTTAGAATGAGTGTGTCCACATGGAGGTGTGCACACTGAACTCTTAGAATGAGTGTGTCCACATGGAGGTATGCACACTGAACTGTTAGAATGAGTGTGTCCACATGGAGGTGTGCACACTGAACTGTTAGAATGAGTGTGTCCACATGGAGGTGTGCACACTCAACTGTTAGAATGAGTGTGTCCACATGGAGGTGTGCACACTGAACTGTTAGAATGAGTGTGCCCACATGGAGGTGTGCACACTGAACTGTTAGAATGAGTGTGCCCACATGGAGGTGTGCACACTGAAATGTTAGAATGATTGTGTCCACATGCAGGTGTGCACACTGAACTGTTAGAATGAGTGTGTCCCTGTGGAGGTGTGCACACTGAACTGTTAGAATGAGTGTGTCCCTGTGGAGGTGTGAACACTGAACTGTTAGAATGTGTGTGTCCACATGGAGGTGTACACCCTGAACTGTTAGAATGAGTGTGCCCACATGGAGGTGTGCACACTGAACTGTTAGAATGAGTGTGCCCACATGGAGGTGTGCACACTGAACTGTTAGAATGAGTGTGCCCACATGGAGGTGTGCACACTGAAATGTTAGAATGATTGTGTCCACATGCAGGTGTGCACACTGAACTGTTAGAATGAGTGTGTCCCTGTGGAGGTGTGCACACTGAACTGTTAGAATGAGTGTGTCCCTGTGGAGGTGTGAACACTGAACTGTTAGAATGTGTGTGTCCACATGGAGGTGTACACCCTGAACTGTTAGAATGAGTGTGCCCACATGGAGGTGTGCACACTGAACTGTTAGAATGAGTGTGCCCACATGGAGTTGTGCACACTGAACTGTTAGAATGATTGTGTCCACATGGAGGTGTGCACACTGAAGTGTTAGAATGAGTGTGCCCACATGGAGGTGTGCACACTGAAGTGTTAGAATTTATCCACATGGAGGTGTGCACACTGAACTGTTATAATGTGTGTGTCCTCATGGAGGTGTACACACTGAACTGTTAGAATGAGTGTGCCCACATGGAGGTGTGCACACTGAATTGTTAGAATGAGTGTGCCCACCTGGAGTTGTGCACACTGAACTGTTAGAATGATTGTGTCCACATGGATGTGTGCACACTGAACTGTTAGAATGTCTGTGTCCACATGGAGGTGTGCACACTGAACTGTTAGAATGAGTGTGCCCACATGGAGGTGTGCACACTGAAATGTTAGAATGAGTGTGTCCACATGGAGGTGTGCACACTGAACTGTTAGAATGTCTGTGTCCACATGGAGGTGTGCACACTGAACCGTTAGAATATGTGCACATGGAGGTGTGCACAATGTATTGTTAGAATGAGTGTGTCCACATGGAGGTGTGCACACTGAACTGTTAGAATGAGTGTGTCCACATGGAGGTGTGCACACTGAACTGTTAGAATGAGTGTGTCCACATGGAAGTGTGCACACTGAACTGTTAAAATGAGTGTGCCCACATGGAGGTGTGCACACTGAACTGTTAGAATGAGTGTCCCCACATGGTGGTGTGAACAATGAACTGTTAGAATGAGTGTGTCCACATGGAGGTGTGCACACTGAACTGTTAGAAATGAGTGTGCCCACATGGAGGTTGCACACTGAACTGTTAGAATGAGTGTGTCCACATGGAGGTGTGCACACTGAACTGTTAGAATGAGTGTGCCCACATGGAGGTGTGCACACTGAACTGTTAGAATGAGTATGTCCACATGGAGGTGTGCACACTGAACTGTTAGAATGAGTGTGTCCACATGGAGTTGTGCACACTGAACTGTTAGAATGTGTCCACATGGAGGTGTGCACACTGAACTGTTAGAATGATTGTGTCCACATGGAGGTGTGCACACTGAACTGTTAGAATGAGTGTGTCCCTGTGTAGGTGTGCACACTGAACTGTTAGAATGATTGTGTCCACATGGAGGTGTGCACACTGAACTGTTAGAATGATTGTGTCCACATGGAGGTGTCCACACTGAACTGTTAGAATGAGTGTGTCCACATGGAAGTGTGCTCACTGAAATGTTAGAATGAGTGTGTCCTCATGGAGGTGTGCACTCTGAACTGATAGAATGATCGTGTCCACATGCAGTTGGCACACTGAACTGTTAGAATGAGTGTGTCCCTGTGGAGGTGTGCACACTGAACTGTTAGAATGAGTGTGTCCACATGGAGGTGTGCACACTGAAGTGTTAGAATTTGTCCACATGGAGGTGTGCACACTGAACTGTTAGAATGTGTGTGTCCACATGGAGGTGTGCAAACTGAATTGTTAGAATGAGTGTGCCCACATGGAGTAGTGCACACTGAACTGTTAGAATGATTGTGTCCACATGGAGGTGTGCACACTGAACTGTTAGAATGAGTATGCCCACATGGAGGTGTGCACACTGAACTGTTAGAATGAGTGTGTCCACATGGAGGTGTGCACACTGAACTGTTAGAATGAGTGTGTCCACATGGAGGTGTGCACACCGAAATGTTAGAATTTGTCCACATGGAGGTGTGCACACTGAACTGTTAGAATGAGTGTGTCCACATTCAGGTGTTCACACTGAACTGTTAGAATGAGTGTCTCAACATGGAGGTGTGCACACTGAACTGTTAGAATGAGTGTGTCCCTGTGTAGGTGTGCACACTGAACTGTTAGAATGAGTGGGTCCACATGGATGTGTGCACACTGAACTGTTAGAATGAGTGTGTCCCTGTGGAGGTGTGCACACTGAAATGTTAGAATGAGTGTGTCCACATGGAGGTGTGCACTCTGAACTGTTAGAATGAGTGTCTCCATGTGGAGGTTTGCACCCTGAAATGTTAGAATGAGTGTGTCCCTGTGGAGGTTTGCACATTGAAATGTTAGAATGAGTGTGTCCACATGGAGGTGTGCACACTGAAGTGTTAGAATTTGTCCACATAGAGGTGTGCACACTGAACTGTTAGAATGAGTGTGTCCACATGGAGGTGTGCACACTGAACTGTTAGAATGAGTGTGCCCACATGGAGGTGTGCACACTGAACTGTTAGAATGAGTGTGCCCACATGGAGTTGTGCACACTGAACTGTTAGAATGGGTGTATCCCTGTGGAGGTGTCCACACTGAACTGTTAAAATGAGTGTGTCCACATGGAGGTGTGCACACTGAACTGTTAGAATGAGTGTGTCCACATGGAGGTGTGCACACTGAACTGTTAGAATGAGTATGCCCACATGGAGGTGTGCACACTGAACTGTTAGAATGATTGTGTTCACATGCAGGTGTGCACACTGAACTGTTAGAATGTGTGTGTCCCTGTGTAGGTGTGCACACTGAACTGTTAGAATGATTGTGTCCACATGGAGTTGTGCACACTGAACTGTTAGAATGAGTGTGTCCACATGGAGGTGTGCACACTGATCTGTTAGAATGAGTGTGTCCCTGTGGAGGTGTGCACACTGAACTGTTAGAATGATTGTGTCCACATGGAGGTGTGCACACTGAACTGTTAGAATGAGTGTGTCCACATGGAGGTGTGCACACTGAACTGTTAGAATGAGTGTCTGTGGAGGTGTGCACACTGAACTGTTAGAATGAGTGGGTCCACATGGAGGTGTGCACACTGAACTGTTAGAATGAGTGTGTCCACATGGAGGTGTGCACACCGAAATGTTAGAATTTGTCCACATGGAGGTGTGCACACTGAACTGTTAGAATGAGTGTGTCCACATGGAGGTGTGCACACTGAACTGTTAGAATGAGTGTGCCCACATGGAGGTGTGCACACTGAACTGTTAGAATGTGTGTACCCACATGGAGGTGTGCACACTGAACTGTTAGATTGATTGTGTCCATATGCAGGTGTGCACACTGAACTGTTAGAATGAGTGTGTCCCCGTGGAGGTGTGCACACTGAACAGTTAGAATGAGTGTGTCCACATGGAGCTGTGCACACTGAACTGTTAGAATGAGTGTGTACACATGGAGGTGTGCACACTGAACTGTTAGAATGAGTGTGTCCACATGGAGGTGTGCACAGTGAACTGTTAGAATGAGTGTGCTCACATGGAGGTGTGCACACTGAACTGTTAGAATGAGTGTGTCCCTGTGGAGGTGTGCACACTAAAATGTTAGAATGAGTGTGTCCACATGGAGGTGTGCACTCTGAACTGTTAGAATGAGTGTCTCCATGTGGAGGTTTGCACACTGAAATGTTAGAATGAGTGTGTCCACATGGAGGTGTGCACACCGAAATGTTAGAATTTGTCCACATGGAGGTGTGCACACTGAACTGTTAGAATGAGTGTGTCCACATGGAGGTGTGCACAGTGAACTGTTAGAATGAGTGTCTCAACATGGAGGTGTGCACACTGAACTCTTAGAATGAGTGTGTCCCTGTGTATGTGTGCACACTGAACTGTTAGAATGAGTGGGTCCACATGGATGTGTGCACACTGAACTGTTAGAATGAGTGTGTCCCTGTGGAGGTGTGCACACTGAAATGTTAGAATGAGTGTGTCCACATGGAGGTGTGCACTCTGAACTGTTAGAATGAGTGTCTCCATGTGGAGGTTTGCACACTGAAATGTTAGAATGAGTGTCCACATGGAGGTGTGCACACTGAAGTTTTAGAATTTGTCCACATAGAGGTGTGCACACTGAACTGTTAGAATGAGTGTGTCCACTTGGTGGTGTGCACACTGAACTGTTAGAATGAGTGTGTCCACATGGAGGTGTGCACACTGAACTGTTAGAATGAGTGTGTCCACATGGAGGTGTGCACACTGAACTGTTAGAATGTGTCCACATGGAGGTGTGCACACTGAACTGTTAGAATGATTGTGTCCACATGGAGGTGTGCTCACTTAACTGTTAGAATTAGTGTGTCCACATGGAGGTGTGCACACTGAACTGTTAGAATGAGTGTGTCCCTGTGGAGGTTTGCACATTGAAATGTTAGAATGAGTGTGTCCACATGGAGGTGTGCACACTGAAGTGTTAGAATTTGTCCACATAGAGGTGTGCACACTGAACTGTTAGAATGGGTGTATCCCTGTGGAGGTGTGCACACTGAACTGTTAAAATGAGTGTGTCCACATGGAGGTGTGCACACTGAACTGTTAGAATGAGTGTGTCCACATGGAGGTGTGCACACTGAACTGTTAGAATGAGTGTGTCCACATGGAGGTATGCACACTGAACTGTTAGAATGAGTATGCCCACATGGAGGTGTGCACACTGAACTGTTAGAATGATTGTGTTCACATGCAGGTGTGCACACTGAACTGTTAGAATGTGTGTGTCCCTGTGTAGGTGTGCACACTGAACTTTTAGAATGATTGTGTCCACATGGAGGTGTGCACACTGATCTGTTAGAATGAGTGTGTCCCTGTGGAGGTGTGCACACTGAACTGTTAGAATGATTGTGTCCACATGGAGTTGTGCACACTGAACTGTTAGAATGAGTGTGTCCACATGGAGGTGTGCACTCTGAACTGTTAGAATGAGTGTCTGTGGAGGTGTGCACACTGAACTGTTAGAATGAGTGTGTCCACATGGAGGTGTGCACACTGAACTGTTAGAATGAGTGTGTCCACATGGAGGTGTGCACACCGAAATGTTAGAATTTGTCCACATGGAGGTGTGCACACTGAACTGTTAGAATGAGTGTGTCCACATGGAGGTGTGCACACTGAACTGTTAGAATGAGTGTGCCCACATGGAGGTGTGCACACTGAACTGTTAGAATGATTGTGTCCACATGGAGGTGTGCACACTGAACTGTTAGAATGATTATGTCCACATGGAGGTGTGCACACTGAACTGTTAGAATGAGTGTGTCCCTCTGGAGGTGTGCACACTGAACTGTTAGAATGATTATGTCCACATGGAGGTGTGCACACTGAACTGTTAGAATGATTATGTCCACATGGAGGTGTGCACACTGAACTGTTAGAATGAGTGTGTCCCTGTGGATGTGTGCACACTGAAATGTTAGAATGAGTGTGTCCACATGGACGTGTGCACACCGAAGTGTTAGAATTTTTCCACATGGAGGTGTGCACACTGAACTGTTAGAATGAGTGTGTCCACATGGAGGTGTGCACACTGATCTCTTAGAATGAGTGTGTCCACATGGAGGTGTGCACACTGAACTGTTAGAATGAGTGTGCCCACATGGAGGTGTGCACACTGAACTGTTAGAATGATTGTGTCCACATGCAGGTGTGCACACTGAACTGTTAGAATGAGTGTGTCCCTGTGGAGGTGTGCACACTGAATTGTTACAATGATTATGTCCACATGGATGTGTGCACACTGAACTGTTAGAGTGAGTGTGTCCACATGGAGGTGTGCACACTGAACTGTTAGAATGAGTGTGTCCACATGGAGGTGTGCACACTGAACTGTTAGAATGATTATGTCCACATGGATGTGTGCACACTGAACTGTTAGAATGACTCTGTCCTCATGGAGTTGTGCACACTGAACTGTTAGAATGAGTGTGTCCCTGTGGAGTTGTGCACACTGAACTGTTAGAATGAGTGTGTCCACATAGAGGTATGCACACTGAACTGTTAGAATGAGTGTGTCCACATGGAGGTGTGCACACCGAACTGTTAGAATTTGTCCACATGGAGGTGTGCACACTGAACTGTTAGAATGAGTGTTTCCACATGGAGGTGTGCACACTGAACTGTTAGAATGAGTGTGTCCACATGGAGGTGTGCACACTGAACTGTTAGAATGAGTGTGCCCACATGGAGGTGTGCACAATGAACTGTTAGAATGAGTGTGTCCACATGGAGGTGTGCACACTGAACTGTTATAATGAGTGTGCCCACATGGAGGTGTGCACACTGAACTTTTAGAATGATTGTGTCCACATGGAGGTGTGCACACTGATCTGTTAGAATGAGTGTGTCCCTGTGGAGGTGTGCACACTGAACTGTTAGAATGATTGTGTCCACATGGAGTTGTGCACACTGAACTGTTAGAATGAGTGTGTCCACATGGAGGTGTGCACTCTGAACTGTTAGAATGAGTGTCTGTGGAGGTGTGCACACTGAACTGTTAGAATGAGTGTGTCCACATGGAGGTGTGCACACTGAACTGTTAGAATGAGTGTGTCCACATGGAGGTGTGCACACCGAAATGTTAGAATTTGTCCACATGGAGGTGTGCACACTGAACTGTTAGAATGAGTGTGTCCACATGGAGGTGTGCACACTGAACTGTTAGAATGAGTGTGCCCACATGGAGGTGTGCACACTGAACTGTTAGAATGATTGTGTCCACATGGAGGTGTGCACACTGAACTGTTAGAATGATTATGTCCACATGGAGGTGTGCACACTGAACTGTTAGAATGAGTGTCCCTCTGGAGGTGTGCACACTGAACTGTTAGAATGATTATGTCCACATGGAGGTGTGCACACTGAACTGTTAGAATGAGTGTGTCCCTGTGGAGGTGTGCACACTGAACTGTTAGAATGAGTGTGCCCACATGGATGTGTGCACAATGAACTGTTAGAATGAGTGTGTCCCTGTGGAGGTGTGCACACTGAACTGTTAGAATGAGTGTGTCCACATGGAGTTGTGCACACTGAACTGTTAGAATGAGTGTGCCCACATGGAGGTGTGCACACTGAACTGTTAGAATGAGTGTGCCCACATGGAGGTGTGCACACTGAACTGTTAGAATGATTGTGTCCACATGCAGGTGTGCACACTGAACTGTTAGAATGAGTGTGTCCCTGTGGAGGTGTGCACACTGAATTGTTACAATTATGTCCACATGGATGTGTGCACACTGAACTGTTAGTTTGAGTGTGTCCACATGGAGGTGTGCACACTGAACTGTTAGAATGAGTGTGTCCACATGGAGGTGTGCACACTGAACTGTTAGAATGATTATGTCCACATGGATGTGTGCACACTGAACTGTTAGAATGACTCTGTCCTCATGCAGTTGTGCACACTGAACTGTTAGAATGAGTGTGTCCCTGTGGAGTTGTGCACACTGAACTGTTAGAATGAGTGTGTCCACATAGAGGTATGCACACTGAACTGTTAGAATGAGTGTGTCCACATGGAGGTGTGCACACCGAACTGTTAGAATTTGTCCACATGGAGGTGTGCACACTGAACTGTTAGAATGAGTGTTTCCACATGGAGGTGTGCACACTGAACTGTTAGAATGAGTGTGTCCACATGGAGGTGTGCACACTTAACTGTTAGAATGAGTGTGCCCACATGGAGGTGTTCACAATGAACTGTTAGAATGAGTGTGTCCACATGGAGGTGTGCACACTGAACTGCTATAATGAGTGTGCCCACATGGAGGTGTGCACACCGAACTGTTAGAATTTGTCCACATGGAAGTGTGCACACCAAACTGTTAGAATGAGTGTATCAGTGTGGAAGTGTGCAAACTGAACTGTTAGAATGAGTGTGTCCCTGTGGAGGTGTGCACACTGAAATGTTAGAATGAGTGTGTCCACATGGATGTGTGCACACCGAAGTGTTAGAATTTGTCCACATGGAGGTGTGCACACTGAACTCTTAGAATGAGTGTGTCCACATGGAGGTGTGCACACTGAACTCTTAGAATGAGTGTGTCCACATGGAGGTGTGCACACTGAACTGTTAGAATGAGTGTGTCCACATGGAGGTGTGCACACTGAACTGTTAGAATGATTATGTCCACATGGAGGTGTGCACACTGAACTGTTAGAATGAGTGTGTCCACATGGAGGTGTGCACACCGAACTGTTAGAATGAGTGTGTCCACATGGAGGTGTGCACACCGAACTGTTAGAATGAGTGTATCAGTGTGGAAGTGTGCAAACTGAACTGTTAGAATGAGTGTGTCCCTGTGGAGGTGTGCACACTGAACTGTTAGAATGAGTGTGCCCACATGGATGTGTGCACAATGAACTGTTAGAATGAGTGTGTCCCTGTGGAGGTGTGCACACTGAACTGTTAGAATGAGTGTGTCCACATGGAGTTGTGCACACTGAACTGTTAGAATGAGTGTGCCCACATGGAGGTGTGCACACTGAACTGTTAGAATGAGTGTGCCCACATGGAGGTGTGCACACTGAACTGTTAGAATGATTGTGTCCACATGCAGGTGTGCACACTGAACTGTTAGAATGAGTGTGTCCCTGTGGAGGTGTGCACACTGAATTGTTACAATGATTATGTCCACATGGATGTGTGCACACTGAACTGTTAGTTTGAGTGTGTCCACATGGAGGTGTGCACACTGAACTGTTAGAATGAGTGTGTCCACATGGAGGTGTGCACACTGAACTGTTAGAATGATTATGTCCACATGGATGTGTGCACACTGAACTGTTAGAATGACTCTGTCCTCATGCAGTTGTGCACACTGAACTGTTAGAATGAGTGTGTCCCTGTGGAGTTGTGCACACTGAACTGTTAGAATGAGTGTGTCCACATAGAGGTATGCACACTGAACTGTTAGAATGAGTGTGTCCACATGGAGGTGTGCACACCGAACTGTTAGAATTTGTCCACATGGAGGTGTGCACACTGAACTGTTAGAATGAGTGTTTCCACATGGAGGTGTGCACACTGAACTGTTAGAATGAGTGTGTCCACATGGAGGTGTGCACACTGAACTGTTAGAATGAGTGTGCCCACATGGAGGTGTGCACAATGAACTGTTAGAATGAGTGTGTCCACATGGAGGTGTGCACACTGAACTGCTATAATGAGTGTGCCCACATGGAGGTGTGCACACCGAACTGTTAGAATTTGTCCACATGGAAGTGTGCACACCAAACTGTTAGAATGAGTGTATCAGTGTGGAAGTGTGCAAACTGAACTGTTAGAATGAGTGTGTCCCTGTGGAGGTGTGCACACTGAAATGTTAGAATGAGTGTGTCCACATGGACGTGTGCACACCGAAGTGTTAGAATTTGTCCACATGGAGGTGTGCACACTGAACTCTTAGAATGAGTGTGTCCACATGGAGGTGTGCACACTGAACTGTTAGAATGATTATGTCCACATGGAGGTGTGCACACTGAACTGTTAGAATGAGTGTGTCCACATGGAGGTGTGCACACTGAACTGTTAGAATGAGTGTGCCCACATGGAGGTGTGCACACCGAACTGTTAGAATGAGTGTATCAGTGTGGAAGTGTGCAAACTGAACTGTTAGAATGAGTGTGTCCCTGTGGAGGTGTGCACACTGAAATGTTAGAATGAGTGTGTCCACATGGACGTGTGCACACCGAAGTGTTAGAATTTGTCAACATGGAGGTGTGCACACTGAACTCTTAGAATGAGTGTGTCCACATGGAGGTGTGCACACTGAACTGTTAGAATGAGTGTGTCCACATGGAGGTGTGCACACTGAACTGTTAGAATGAGTGTGCCCACATGGAGGTGTGCACACTGAACTGTTAGAATGAGTGTGCCCTCATGGAGGTGTGCACACTGAACTGTTAGAATGATTGTGTCCACATGCAGGTGTGCACACTGAACTGTTAGAATGAGTGTGTCCCTGTGGAGGTGTGCACACTGAACTGTTAGAATGATTAAGTCCACATGGAGGTGTGCACACTGAACTGTTAGAATGAGTGTGTCCCTGTGGAGGTGTGCACACTGAACTGTTAGAATGAGTGTGTCCACATGGAAGTGTACACACTGAACTGTTAGAATGAGTGTGCCCACATGGAGGTGTGCAAACTGAACTGTTAGAATGATTGTGTCCACATGTAGGTGTGCACACTGAACTGTTAGAATGACTGTGTCCACATGGAGGTGTGCACACTGAACTGTTAGAATGAGTGTGCCCACATGGAGGTGTGCACACTGAAATGTTAGAATGTGTGTGTCCACATGGAGGTGTGCACAATGTAATGTTAGAATGAGTGTGTACACATGTAAGTGTGCACACTGAACTGTTAGAATGAGTGTGTATACATGGAGGTGTGCACACTGAACTGTTAGAATGAGTGTGTCCACATGGAGGTATTCACAATGAACAGTTAGAATGAGAGTGTGTCCACATGGAGGTGTGCACACTGAACTGTTAGAATGAGTGTGCCCACATGGAGGTGTGCACAATGTACTGTTAGAATGAGTGTGTCCACATGGAGGTGTGCACACTGAACTGTTAGAATGAGTGTGCCCACATGGAAGTGTGCACAATGAACTGTTAGAATGAGTGTGCCCACATGGTGGTGTGCACAATGAACTGTTAGAATGAGTGTGTCCACATGGAGGTGTGCACACTGAACTGTTAGAAATGAGTGTGCCCACATGGAGTTGTGCACACTGAACTGTTAGAATGAGTGTGTCCACATGGAGGTGTGCACACTGAACTGTTAGAATGAGTGTGTCCACAATGAGGTGTGCACACTGAACTGTTAGAATGAGTGTGCCCACATGGAGGAGTGCACACTGAACTGTTAGAATGAGTGTGTCCACATGGAGTTGTGCACACTGAACTGTTAGAAAGTGTCCACATGGAGGTGTGCACACTGAACTGTTAGAATGATTGTGTCCACATGGAGGTGTGCACACTGAACTGTTAGAATGGGTGTATCCCTGTGGAGGTGTGCACAATGAACTGTTAAAATGAGTGTGTCCACATGGAGGTGTGCACACTGAACTGTTAGAATGAATGTGTCCACATGGAGGTGTGCACACTGAACTGTTAGAATGAGTGTGTCCACATGGAGGTCTGCACACTGAACTGTTAGAATGAGTATGCCCACATGGAGGTGTGCATACTGAACTGTTAGAATGAGTGTATCCCTGTGGAGGTGTGCACACTGAACTGTTAGAATGAGTGTGTCCCTGTGGAGGTGTGCACACTGAACTGTTAGAATGAGTGTGTCCCTGTGGAGGTGTGCACACTGAACTGTTAGAATGAGTGTGTCCACATAGAGGTGTGCACACTGAACTGTTAGAATGAGTGTGTCCACATGGAGGTGTGCACACCGAACTGTTAGAATTTGTCCACATAGAGGTGTGCACACTGAACTGTTAGAATGAGTGTGTCCACATGGAGGTGTGCACACTGAACTGTTAGAATGAGTATGTCCACATGGAGGTGTGCACACTGAACTGTTAGAATGAGTGTGCCCACATGGAGGTGTGCACACTGAAATGTTAGAATGAGTGTGTCCCTGTGGAGGTGTGCACACTGAACAGTTAGAATGAGTGTGTCCACATGGAGGTGTGCACACTGAACTGTTAGAATGAGTGTGCCCACATGGAGGTGTGCACAATGAACTGTTAGAATGAGTGTGTCCACATGGAGGTGTGCACACTGAACTGTTATAATGAGTGTGCCCACATGGAGGTGTGCACACTGAACTTTTAGAATGATTGTGTCCACATGGAGGTGTGCACACTGATCTGTTAGAATGAGTGTGTCCCTGTGGAGGTGTGCACACTGAACTGTTAGAATGATTGTGTCCACATGGAGTTGTGCACACTGAACTGTTAGAATGAGTGTGTCCACATGGAGGTGTGCACTCTGAACTGTTAGAATGAGTGTCTGTGGAGGTGTGCACACTGAACTGTTAGAATGAGTGTGTCCACATGGAGGTGTGCACACTGAACTGTTAGAATGAGTGTGTCCACATGGAGGTGTGCACACCGAAATGTTAGAATTTGTCCACATGGAGGTGTGCACACTGAACTGTTAGAATGAGTGTGTCCACATGGAGGTGTGCACACTGAACTGTTAGAATGAGTGTGCCCACATGGAGGTGTGCACACTGAACTGTTAGAATGATTGTGTCCACATGGAGGTGTGCACACTGAACTGTTAGAATGATTATGTCCACATGGAGGTGTGCACACTGAAATGTTAGAATGAGTGTGTCCACATGGATGTGTGCACACCGAAGTGTTAGAATTTGTCCACATGGAGGTGTGCACACTGAACTCTTAGAATGAGTGTGTCCACATGGAGGTGTGCACACTGAACTCTTAGAATGAGTGTGTCCACATGGAGGTGTGCACACTGAACTGTTAGAATGAGTGTGTCCACATGGAGGTGTGCACACTGAACTGTTAGAATGATTATGTCCACATGGAGGTGTGCACACTGAACTGTTAGAATGAGTGTGTCCACATGGAGGTGTGCACACCGAACTGTTAGAATGAGTGTGTCCACATGGAGGTGTGCACACCGAACTGTTAGAATGAGTGTATCAGTGTGGAAGTGTGCAAACTGAACTGTTAGAATGAGTGTGTCCCTGTGGAGGTGTGCACACTGAACTGTTAGAATGAGTGTGCCCACATGGATGTGTGCACAATGAACTGTTAGAATGAGTGTGTCCCTGTGGAGGTGTGCACACTGAACTGTTAGAATGAGTGTGTCCACATGGAGTTGTGCACACTGAACTGTTAGAATGAGTGTGCCCACATGGAGGTGTGCACACTGAACTGTTAGAATGAGTGTGCCCACATGGAGGTGTGCACACTGAACTGTTAGAATGATTGTGTCCACATGCAGGTGTGCACACTGAACTGTTAGAATGAGTGTGTCCCTGTGGAGGTGTGCACACTGAATTGTTACAATGATTATGTCCACATGGATGTGTGCACACTGAACTGTTAGTTTGAGTGTGTCCACATGGAGGTGTGCACACTGAACTGTTAGAATGAGTGTGTCCACATGGAGGTGTGCACACTGAACTGTTAGAATGATTATGTCCACATGGATGTGTGCACACTGAACTGTTAGAATGACTCTGTCCTCATGCAGTTGTGCACACTGAACTGTTAGAATGAGTGTGTCCCTGTGGAGTTGTGCACACTGAACTGTTAGAATGAGTGTGTCCACATAGAGGTATGCACACTGAACTGTTAGAATGAGTGTGTCCACATGGAGGTGTGCACACCGAACTGTTAGAATTTGTCCACATGGAGGTGTGCACACTGAACTGTTAGAATGAGTGTTTCCACATGGAGGTGTGCACACTGAACTGTTAGAATGAGTGTGTCCACATGGAGGTGTGCACACTGAACTGTTAGAATGAGTGTGCCCACATGGAGGTGTGCACAATGAACTGTTAGAATGAGTGTGTCCACATGGAGGTGTGCACACTGAACTGCTATAATGAGTGTGCCCACATGGAGGTGTGCACACCGAACTGTTAGAATTTGTCCACATGGAAGTGTGCACACCAAACTGTTAGAATGAGTGTATCAGTGTGGAAGTGTGCAAACTGAACTGTTAGAATGAGTGTGTCCCTGTGGAGGTGTGCACACTGAAATGTTAGAATGAGTGTGTCCACATGGACGTGTGCACACCGAAGTGTTAGAATTTGTCCACATGGAGGTGTGCACACTGAACTCTTAGAATGAGTGTGTCCACATGGAGGTGTGCACACTGAACTGTTAGAATGATTATGTCCACATGGAGGTGTGCACACTGAACTGTTAGAATGAGTGTGTCCACATGGAGGTGTGCACACTGAACTGTTAGAATGAGTGTGCCCACATGGAGGTGTGCACACCGAACTGTTAGAATGAGTGTATCAGTGTGGAAGTGTGCAAACTGAACTGTTAGAATGAGTGTGTCCCTGTGGAGGTGTGCACACTGAAATGTTAGAATGAGTGTGTCCACATGGACGTGTGCACACCGAAGTGTTAGAATTTGTCAACATGGAGGTGTGCACACTGAACTCTTAGAATGAGTGTGTCCACATGGAGGTGTGCACACTGAACTGTTAGAATGAGTGTGTCCACATGGAGGTGTGCACACTGAACTGTTAGAATGAGTGTGCCCACATGGAGGTGTGCACACTGAACTGTTAGAATGAGTGTGCCCTCATGGAGGTGTGCACACTGAACTGTTAGAATGATTGTGTCCACATGCAGGTGTGCACACTGAACTGTTAGAATGAGTGTGTCCCTGTGGAGGTGTGCACACTGAACTGTTAGAATGATTAAGTCCACATGGAGGTGTGCACACTGAACTGTTAGAATGAGTGTGTCCCTGTGGAGGTGTGCACACTGAACTGTTAGAATGAGTGTGTCCACATGGAAGTGTACACACTGAACTGTTAGAATGAGTGTGCCCACATGGAGGTGTGCAAACTGAACTGTTAGAATGATTGTGTCCACATGTAGGTGTGCACACTGAACTGTTAGAATGACTGTGTCCACATGGAGGTGTGCACACTGAACTGTTAGAATGAGTGTGCCCACATGGAGGTGTGCACACTGAAATGTTAGAATGTGTGTGTCCACATGGAGGTGTGCACAATGTAATGTTAGAATGAGTGTGTACACATGTAAGTGTGCACACTGAACTGTTAGAATGAGTGTGTATACATGGAGGTGTGCACACTGAACTGTTAGAATGAGTGTGTCCACATGGAGGTATTCACAATGAACAGTTAGAATGAGAGTGTGTCCACATGGAGGTGTGCACACTGAACTGTTAGAATGAGTGTGCCCACATGGAGGTGTGCACAATGTACTGTTAGAATGAGTGTGTCCACATGGAGGTGTGCACACTGAACTGTTAGAATGAGTGTGCCCACATGGAAGTGTGCACAATGAACTGTTAGAATGAGTGTGCCCACATGGTGGTGTGCACAATGAACTGTTAGAATGAGTGTGTCCACATGGAGGTGTGCACACTGAACTGTTAGAAATGAGTGTGCCCACATGGAGTTGTGCACACTGAACTGTTAGAATGAGTGTGTCCACATGGAGGTGTGCACACTGAACTGTTAGAATGAGTGTGTCCACAATGAGGTGTGCACACTGAACTGTTAGAATGAGTGTGCCCACATGGAGGAGTGCACACTGAACTGTTAGAATGAGTGTGTCCACATGGAGTTGTGCACACTGAACTGTTAGAAAGTGTCCACATGGAGGTGTGCACACTGAACTGTTAGAATGATTGTGTCCACATGGAGGTGTGCACACTGAACTGTTAGAATGGGTGTATCCCTGTGGAGGTGTGCACAATGAACTGTTAAAATGAGTGTGTCCACATGGAGGTGTGCACACTGAACTGTTAGAATGAATGTGTCCACATGGAGGTGTGCACACTGAACTGTTAGAATGAGTGTGTCCACATGGAGGTCTGCACACTGAACTGTTAGAATGAGTATGCCCACATGGAGGTGTGCATACTGAACTGTTAGAATGAGTGTATCCCTGTGGAGGTGTGCACACTGAACTGTTAGAATGAGTGTGTCCCTGTGGAGGTGTGCACACTGAACTGTTAGAATGAGTGTGTCCCTGTGGAGGTGTGCACACTGAACTGTTAGAATGAGTGTGTCCACATAGAGGTGTGCACACTGAACTGTTAGAATGAGTGTGTCCACATGGAGGTGTGCACACCGAACTGTTAGAATTTGTCCACATAGAGGTGTGCACACTGAACTGTTAGAATGAGTGTGTCCACATGGAG